>NC_090741.1:129357619-129360119 GCF_036898095.1 Palaemon carinicauda | reverse complement strand
TGCCTTTTCTGCTCTTGGTGTCATCATCATTCTTACACCTTATCTTCCAGCTCAATCTGATCTTCCTGAGTAAATATATATATTCCTTTGTCCTAAAGTTTCCCTACCAATCCCCTTACAACGTGTTCCACTTATGGCCAAGATATTTAAACTAAATTTCAGAAATGTACTCCTCACTTGCTGTAACTTCCCAATCTGATTCATGGTTGTAACATTTCAATTACCTCTTTAAAATTTTTCTTTAGTAAAGATAAACCGAGAGATTCTTAGCACCCCGCTAAGACTGGGACTGGGGACCATTCGTTCATCTTCTATATCCATGACAGACTAAATCAATAAAGGATTCATTAGATAGATACATCAAAATATAGCCAGTTCCTTGTGGTGTACTGTGCCTATCTAACTAAGGCAAATGACCCCTGCCAGTCCATACTAACTCTAGTAAGATCAAATGCCAGGCATCAGGAGTAGAAGTCGAGGAGACATGTTTGCCCATCGCCTTAAACACATCTGTCAGCCTGGTGCCAGTGACTTCATCGAGATTTTGTGGTCCATTTCCTCCACACCCAAAGCTCTCGTTACTCCACTAAGTTGCTCATCCGCTTATACGAGTATAGCCGTTGGCAAACATGGATTTCTAAGATATATCACCTAACATGGTATAAACTGTGTGTATATATATATATATATATATATATATATATATATATATATATATATATATATATATATATATATATATATAGATGTATATGTATATGTATATATATATATATATATATATATATATATATATATTTACATATGCATATATATATATATATATATATATATATATATATATATATATATATATATATATATATATATATTTACATATATATGTATATATATATATAGATATATATATATATATATATATATATATATATATATATATATATATATACATATTTATATATATATATATATATATATATATATATATATATATATATATATATATAGATATATATATATATATATATATATATATGTATGTATCTAGCTATCTATTTATATATATATATCTATATATATATATATATATATATATATATATATATATATATATATATATATAGATATATATATATATATATATATATATATATATATATATATATGTATATATATATATATATATATATATATATATATACATATATATATATATATATATATATATATATATATATATATATATATATATATATAAGGATTTCTAAATTTCCAGAATGTCCTTGTCCTAGGATTCCTAGATGAAATTTTATCTAACCCCGGGATCCATGGATATACTGGATGTTTATTTTTATGGATTGCCCTTATGCTAACTTTTGTAAATACAACTCAGGCTTTTGAGTATATACCCGTTATATTTAGGTATAGGATTGTTCGTCTTTTGTTTAATATATATGTGGCAGATGAGAGACAGAGAGAGAGAGAGAGAGAGAGAGAGAGAGAGAGAGAGAGAGAGAGAGAGAGTTACAAAGAAGTTTCTAGGAGTTAAAAGGATTTTCGATTTTTCAAGGACTTTTTAGTCTATCCGCAGAGACTCCAAACGCTCTTCGGTAGAGCGATTTATTTTAAGTATTTAGAGAATTCTTAAAATCTTTTCTAACTTCTTCTTGAACTCGTTTATGGTGTTACTATTCACTTTATTCGCTTGATATCTATTGCAAGTATTTGCTACTTTACTATAACTTTTCGACACATTATTTGCTTTGGGCACAGAGTCACTTATGAGAGGACTCAGTAGAACGCACTGAACACTTTCGACAATAAACTGGATTACGTGCGAGATGGAGAGAGGGAGAGGGGGAGGAGGTTATTTACAGCCTACAGTTCTTTCTTGATATACAGGTAACCTAACCTCAGTCAACTTTTATATGGGATTTCAGGAATTCTAGAAGGCTCCAATTTATTTGGGAAGCGTAGCCTTTGCCTAAGGGTGTCAGGGTTTCAAACTAGATAAAAAAGCCAAAAGACCAATCAATGGGGTTTCATGCAGCTCTTAGATAAACACAAACAAAAAAGTGAGACTACTATCCCTGCTAGCTCAGCCTACTATTGTCCACGAAAAAAAAAAAAAAATAACATCCCCTTGTTTGGTATTCACAAAAATTTCGGAAGCACATGGCAGAGAATCTTACAAGGCATATGTTCTGAAATTCTATCTCAAACATGATGCAATAAATCATAAAATATAGAAGAACATTACCGAAGTCTTATTTATATCTTGCACGAAGCCTACAACACTTTCAAATAGACGACGTATGAACATAAGCGAAATAAAAGTTATTTCCTAGAAAAAACACATTTTACCTGTAATAATGAATATAATGAAATTCACGAGAGTCTTACGAAATTTATAAAAATTCTCATATCTAATTGAGAGGGGCTCATTTTACAAGCTGGGTATCATCTCTTTAATGACCAAATGTATATATATATATAATAT
>NC_090741.1:129320119-129340119 GCF_036898095.1 Palaemon carinicauda | reverse complement strand
TTCATACTGCATAATCTTCCAAAGCATTTTCTAGGATTTGCTGTAAACAGTAGATAGGGAATAATGGCAAAGAGGATAAAGGGTTAATTTATTACTTTGTGACGGGCCGAGAGAGGCTGTGACTAAAAAGGCAGGATGAAAGCAACTAAGTAACTATATTACAGAACATCCATTTATATATACATAAACTCCAGGCAAAAAGGACATAAAAAACATAACAGGCAATTTCATGTTCAACCGACAACCGGTGCTACTAACAGTTATTTCAGGTACCTATCAGTGTGAGGGCAGAGCGAAGAAACAAAGCATAATGAATACAAAAAAAATGTCGTTACTATATATGACTGTGTAACACACGGTTGGTACATGGCTCGCCCCCTATAAATGACATACTATACATGTTAAATAAGGCGCCCTGATCTAGAGAGGCATACTGTAGGCGGGTCATATGGCAGAAGATAAGCAGGTTTTAGAGGATCAATGGAGACCCAATCTTCTTTGCCACGAATGTTTAGTAGCAATGCTTTCGGACTGCGTCGGATCACAAGGAAGGGGCTTGTGTAAGGGGGCGTTAGCGGTGGCTTGCTAGTGTTGCTGCGTAGGGAGACGTGCATTGCAGAATGCAAGTCTGTCGGTATGTGATGCTTTGCTGGGGGATTGTAAGTCTGGCGGCATGGAGTAAATTTTCCCACGAAGTGACATATGCACTGGAGAACGTTGGAGAGGTAGTAGAAGGAAAAAATTCGGCAGGGACGACCAACGGGTCACCATACACCATTTCAGCTGCCAAGACGTCGAGGACGTCTTTAGGAGTGGTCCTTAGTCCCAGGAGGATCCAGGGAAGCTGAGTAAACCAATGGGAGCCCTTGCAGCGGGACATCAAAGCTGCTTTGAGGGTGCGATGAAAACGTTCAACCATTTCATTGGCAGCGGGGTTGTAGGCCGTTTTCTGATGTACGGTGATGCCCAGGAGATTTGCAATAAATCCTGAGAGTAAGTCTGAAGTACATGAGGTGGACGTTACAGTTTCCATGGGAATGGCTTCAGGCCAACGAGTGGAGCGCTCGATGACGGTAAACAAGTAACGATGTCCTTGTGATGTGGGTAGGGGGCCTACAACGTCGACGTGAATGTGGGCAAAACGATGCTGAGGTTGAGGAAAGGTGCCCACTCCTAAATCCATGTGTCGATGTACTTTGGAAGTTTGGCAAGAAGTACAGGCACAGACCCAATCCTTAGTATCCTTAGAAATGCTGTGCCAAATGAACTTTATCTTCAGCAGGTGTACAGTAGAACAGCACAAGGGATGTGAAAGACCGTGAATGAAATCAAACACCTGTCGGCGCATGGAAACAGGAATCCAATGTTGCAGCCTAAAAGTACTGATGTCACAGAAGAGGGCGGCGTTGGAGTCGTCGAGGGGGATGTCTTCCCAACAGAGGTATGTGCAGGATGTCCTATATGCTTGATACTCTGGATCCTGTCGTTGGGCTTCAGCCAAGGCGTTGTAATCCAATCCCAGTTAAATGGCAGCCAATGTGTTTCTTGACAAGGCATCGGCAACGGGATTCATTTTCCCAGTCGTGTGTTGAAGGGTGCAATTGTATTCAGCCACGGTGGAGAGATGTCGGCGTTGACCGGCGGACAAGGCGTCAGACTGTCGAGTGAAGGTGTGCACCAGAGGCATGTGGTCTGTGCAAATGATGAAGGGCGTACCTTCTAAGAAATGCCGAGAGTGATGGACAGCCAAGTGTACCGCCAGCAATTCGGGGTGTTGAAGGTAGAATAACTTGATTCTGCCTTGGACAGTTTCCTGCTGACGAAGGCTAATGGGCGGGGCGAGCCGTTGACCACCTGTTCGAGTACTACATCAGTAGCGACGTTGCTGGCATCGGTGGAGAGAAGCAGAGGGGCATGTGGGATGGGAAAAGTGAGAGCAGCAGCGGTTGATAGGGCCTTCTTTGCATTGCAGAAGGCCGGTTCTTGAAGGGGACCCCACTTCATGTCTCTTGGCTTGCCCTTGAGGGAAGCGTAGAGGGGAGCAAAATTGGCGGCAATGGCTAGCTGAAAACAGTGATAATAGTTGATCATGCCCAAGAATTCCTGCAGAGCTTTGACGGTCGAGGGCATGGGGAAGTTCTGAACGGCTGGTACCCTCTCAGGGATGGGAAAGACTCCTACAGGAGTGATGCGGTGCCCTAAGAATGACACTTCGTTGGCGCCAAAGGTACACTTGTCGTACCGGACTAAAAGGCCGATTTGTTGCAGGCGTTCGAGCACGATGCGCAGGTGACGGAGGTGTTCCTCTTTTGAGGAAGAGAACATAAGTATGTCATCCACATAACAATCATAGAAGGGGAGGTCCCCTAAGATGCCATCCTTGAGACGTTGAAAAGTGGCCCCAGCATTACGAAGGCCAAAACAGAAGTAATTGAAGGTGAATGTACCAAATGGAATGGTGATGACAGTCTTGGGGATGTCTTCTGGGTTCATAGGCACCTGATAATACCCATTCAGGAGGTTGAGCCTGGAGAAAACCTCCGCTTTGTGCAGGTAGGAGGTCACGTCTGCGATGTTTGGGAGGGGGTAGTGATCCAGTTCTGTTTGCATGTTCAGGCGCCTGTAATCCCCGCACGGATGGAGGGAGCTGTCTTTCTTCAGAACAATGTGTAAGGGTGACGACCATGGGCTGAAGGCCTTTTGGCAATGGCCGATTTCCTCCATTTTGGCGAACGTCTGTTTGGCGGCTGCCAATCATTCCGGTGCCAGATGTCTGAATTTTGCGAAGACTGCAGGTCCCGTCATCTTGATATGGTGATAAATACTGTGCTTGGCAGGAGCTGTGGGCGAAGTTCTGGACGGATAACTTCCGGGTACGACGTGTGGAGGTGGGCATAGGCATCCGTGGGTGAGCTGATGTGGAGAGCTAGGTAGGAGGGGGCGGGTTGAAGAGGTTTCGACAATTACGAGTCTGCGTTGACCAATCTTCGGTGGGCAACATCGACCAGAATGTGGAAATGAAAGCGGAAATCCGCACCGAGGATGGGCAATGTGATGTCAACAATGATGTGAGGTTCTCGTAACCGTAGGTAGGTATCACAGATCTGTTAGCAGCTATCAGGCGGACGTAGGCAGACATAGACAGACTACGTCGTGTCCTGAAGAGTTCCCTTGGCAAAAGAGAATGACAAGCACCCGTGTCTACCAAAAATCGCACACCCGTTCCTGCATCATGTAAAAAGAAAAGATTAGAAACACAGGAGGCCACCGCCACGAGCGATGGCCTAGTTACAAGTTTTTTTCCCACTGACAACCCTTTGCACATTTCTTCGCGGCTGCCCCGAATCTTAAATGGTAGTAGCAAAACTGCGGCTGATGGGCAGCAGTAAGTGGCTGTAGAAGTCGTTGGTTGGGGCGCGAGCCAGTGGTGGGTGATGGGTGGCTTTGTTGCCGCTCTGGCACATCATGGGGTAGGCGTGCGTCAACTTCTGTTGACGTTGAATAGGCGTCCTCTTTGTTAAGAGTGGAGGCGTTGATGGAGGTCTTGAAGGTTTTGAAGTGGCTGTCGATAAAGGCGCCGGCTTTAGTCATCAAATCCTACATTGGTAAACTATCGACATCAGTTTCTGGTAAGCGGCGTATCCAAAGGGCACGAAGTAGGTTCACCTCATGAGGAGAGCCGTCTGCGGCAGGTTGCAGGCGAGTGATACTGGTCATTTCCCTGAGGCCGAACGAAGCCCTTTGTTCTCGCAACGGTTGTTGAGAGAGCTGAAAAAGCTTTGCTCTACGGGCGACTGGCGACGGCGAGTACTGCTGCAGAAGGTATGTTTTCTGGGCGTAATACGCTATTGGGGTGTTTCCTTGTTCACAAAGCCAGTCGGATATTTCTGGGAAGGTGTCCCCGGGTATCGACGCGAGAACATAATCTGCTTTGGTGGTTGAGCGAGTTACGCCCTTGATACGGAACTGGACTTCTGCGCGCTGAAACCATGCAAACGCCTCTGCGCTGGCGAACGACGAAAGTTTCAATGGGACGGCGCCAACTTCCGTGGAGTCCGCCATAGTACCAATGAAGTGGTGGAGGGGTGGAGGGTGGAAGGAGAGAGTCGACTTTCGGGGTCACCAATGTGACAGGCCGAGAGAGGCTGTGACTAAGAATGCAGGATGAAAGCAACTGAGTATCTTTATTACAGAACATCCGTTTATTTGTACATAAACTCCAGGAAAAAATGATATAAAAAACATAACAGGCAATTTCATGTTCAACCGACAACCGGTGCTGTTAACAGTCAACGGTGATTAAAACAGACATGTTATTTCAGGTCCCTATCAGCGTATGGGGAGAGCGAAGAGACAAAGCATAATATATAAAAAAAAAAATGTTGTTGCTGTACGATTGTGTAACACACGGTTGGTACAACTTCAATAACGAAGGTATCATTTATAATGAGGGATATTATGTCAAAATTTCTTTTGAGTTTATGAGAAGTATTTGTGCTAATGAAATAAACTATTCAATATTCGAACTACCGAACTTCTTTTCCCCTTTAGAAAAATTCTGCATGTTATACATCAAGATTTATGAAGGATTGGTGCTACAAAAGATAGACATAGAAAAAGTCCCATTTCAAACAAACAACTTCTACTGCTATAGAAAAAAAAGCTTACCGACAAAAAGACGACGTCAACGAGCCGTTGTTCGAAGATAGACCCTTGTTAAATAATAGAGAATTATTTATTGTGACTAACAGATGGTTTTTTATTGGACAAAGTTTCACTCGAATCTATCCCGGTGTACCGGTTTCAAATTACCCCCTCCAAATCTTACCCCCCGGTAGTTTGAAACCGGATTCACATTACCGGGGGTAACTTGAAACCGGTTTCAAGCTACCCCGGGGGTAATTTGAATCCGGTTTTATACTACCCCCCTTGGTTTCAAACTACCCCCCTCGTTTTTGCGCAGGATCTCATCATTTATTATTAATAAATTGCTTTTGATCAGGGTCAAACCAATCATTAGGTTATATATATATATATATATATATATATATATATATATATATATATATATATATATATATATATATATATATATATACATGTACTGTTTCACCAATTGATATCGTTTATAAATATCCAGCCTTTATCCGTTTTATGTTTATATCTTAGCTAATAAATGTCGGAGATTCCGTTACCAGTCATGGGTGCATATTTTTCCGAGACAGGGAGAAGATGTGGAATTTGATTTTGACGATTATTTCTTCCATTATTTGAAATGTTTCATAATTATGCTGCAAACAAATATTATATAAGGTATAATCAACATATTGATCATGAGCATATATGTATACACACACACACACACACATATATATATATATATATATATATATATATATATATATATATATATATATATATATATATATATATATATATATATATATGTATGTTGTAAATACTATATCATTCATGATATCTGTAAATAATTGACACTTTTAATAAAGCAAGATTGTAAGCAATTATACCAGTTTTAATAAAACAAGATACAGTACATGCTGCTTGCTTCTACTGTACTTACATTGGTTGTTTGTATACGAAAACACGTGGACTACGGTAAAGTCGTTACACTTATAGCCCTCTATGGATGACATTGAACAACCCTTGTGTTAATCTCACAACTGTTGTTATTGATTTTAGCCTAAAGGCAAGCAGCTGTGTGTTATTATGGGCTAGATCAAACCCTATTTAAACCATCTTCAAAGTAGTAAGTGATGGATTCGTGTATGGATTTTTTTCTCTGTTGTTGACCTCGAAATGGAAAAATATTGAAAAACTGAGTGATAAAATGTTTAAGAATTTTACCGGAAATGTATCATAAAGAAAAAAAAAAAGACCTCGCAACATAGTCACCTGTACATTTCCATGCGGTTTATATAAGACTTCTGCCCCTTTGTCATAGTTCCATTCTTTCTTTTTACTCATTTCATCAAATGACAAAACAGCAATACCTAGTAATCGAAACTTCATACCATCTTCAAATTCCTCTAGTATAAATTGAATCGAGCTAACAGTAGCTTACACAACGTTAATTCTGTCTGCACGACAACATGCATGTAGGTAATCTATATTTGAGCTTTTATTTTTCACGTGCATAGCATCAAACTACTACGAAGTTACTATGCATTATCACTGACAGAATGAATGAATAAAGAAAAAGATATATGGACACAAGGAGTTCTATTGTTATATTGCATCTATGGGTATAGTCAAACCATTTTAAGAGCAAACTCGGAGCCCAATAGCGGCATTGCCAGTTCTCTTAGGTCATTTTCAAAGCACACCTGGCTTGGCCGCTTTAATCGATGGGCGAGCCAAGAAAAGGAGAGAAGGGTCAGCTAATAAGTCATTCACCCGGATTTGAACGGTCTAAGAATATAATATTTTAATTTGATACTCTCTCCAAATTGTTTCCTTCGCTCTTTTTGTTTGCAACCACGTGGTGACAAGTTGAAACTCTTAAATATAACAAAGAGCAAAATTGTTATAAAACGATTATCAAACTAACAGAAATAATCTTAATTTTGATATCAAATGAATTCAGTTCTCAATTCTGATTGATTATTAAAAGACGGGATCCTTTACAAAATATTTAATTAACTATGTTTAATATGGTATATTTACATTGGTAATTTTATTGTTTTAGAATTTTAACTAATTGACAAATTTTTTTTACAACAAAGGCTGTATTAGCAAACGTGGTTATGGTGAATTCGTCAGATGAAGTTAGTGCTATCACAAAAGATTCAACGAATTAGTTAATTCAGACCATTTCTATGTCTTCCTTTATAATGTTATCAGTTTGCTTAATACCATTGACCCAATTTTCCTTGCAAATCTGAAACAAAGTAGTTTTTGATATGTTGGTTGCATCTGTGACACGTTTGATTGTTTGGTCAATTCCAAATTTAACAATTTCATTATCATTTTCCCATTTAAAAAAAAAAACTGATAGACATTGTATGCCATTTTTCTTTCTTCTGGGCGAAAAGCACGACGTTGAGAACTTACCATGGTTTTTACGGAAGCCTATTGTGCAAGACAGTGAATGAGGAAGCTGATCTTCATGCATTTAATAGGATTTGACCAAAGGTCTCAGTGAACTGACCCAGTGGCAACGCGTATGTCATATCTCCTAATTTGTCATTTTCCTTCCCTTGTCTTAGTGAAGCGAAAGCATCGGGATTAAGGAGAATCGGCATCGCCGCAAATGAGTTTTGGTGATTGACACCTTAAGCTGCGCGTTGGCTGTCCTTGTTGTGTGTGTATATATATATATATATATATATATATATATATATATATATATATATATATATATATATATATATATATATATATATATATATATATATATATATATATATATATATATATATATATATATATATATATATATATATGCATTTGTATGAATAATAAAATAATCAACACCATTTATTCTGAGTGATTTTTGTGTCAATTTCTCCAGGCATATTGCCGTCCGAAGCTCCTGCACCTAATGCACATGAATGGGATCTATTGGAGATGAAAAAAAAAAAGGGTAAAAAATCTCGACAATCACGCGCAAACAAATACAACGAAGTTTTACCTCGCCGTTATCACTAAACCTTAAATGACAGTCTGTAACTTCAAATATTGTGTATTAGTTAATTATATGACACGTTAGGTCTTAAATACGAAAATATCAACAATCACCCGAACACTGAAATAAAATAAAATTTTACCTCGCCTTTATCACAAAACCTTGAATTACAGTCTGTGACTTTTAACGTGTCATATAATTCACTAATACAATATTTTTGGTCTTAAATACAAGATTAAACTACTTTTCCTACTGCTGCGAAACCAGCAATAAATGCATGATACTTATTTGCGATGTGACATAAATTATTCATCATTCCGATGAGGGGGTAACTTGAAAACAGAGGGGGTAACTTGAAACCGGTTTCAAACTACCCCCCCCCCCGTAATCTAAAACCGGTTTCAAGTTACCGGGGGGGTGGAGGTAGTTTGAAACTGGGGGTAACTTGAAACCTTTACACCGGTCTTGGGTTTTTGCAAATTAACTTCATATATCTCCAGACTGTATTGCTCTTTTCTTTTAAAATATCCAATCTACATTACTCTCTCTCTCTCTCTCTCTCTCTCTCTCTCTCTCTCTCTCTCTCTCTCTCTCTCTCTCTCTCTCTCTTCTAATAAGCTTCCTGCTTAGTTGAAGTTGATCAACCTTTTACTGTTCAAAGGATTCATCCACGATTTATCTGTTAAAAGAGGACTATTGCTTCTCTCCGTGAATATCCTATATATTAATATATATATATATATATATATATATATATATATATATATATATATATATATATATATATATATATACATATATATATATATATATAATTTATATATATATGTATATATATATATATATATATATATATATATATATATATATATACATATATATATACATATATATATATATAATATGTAAAAAAAAAATTACTACCAGACACCTAATGAATTAAGTCTGTTGTATAAAGTCATATAAATTATGCAGTGGGGAGCGTTTGATGACTTGTGTTTACAGCGGGTCAAAGATTGTCCAGATTTTGGAATTTGTTTTTCTTAAAGAAAATATGATATTCGTTTCAGAAATGGTCAATATGCTGTTCTGTCAGCCCTAAAATTTTAGTTATTGTTAAAAAGTTCTGAATGTAGCCTCGCACACATTTATGCATTGCTCGGAGAGTTTTGTAATGCTAACAAAGACAAGTCTCCTTTTACCTACTGGAACACATTTCCCGACATGGGAAAGATACTTTTCCATCTTATTTACTGTGCTCTCAAACAGAAGGTCAACAGTATGACTACCTTTCAGGCGCTACCAATATGCTACCATACATTGCAGCTACAGGACACCACAAGTATGGAGTATAACTGGCCCTTATTTCTAATAAACTAAAAATCCTGAGGTAACATATTAGTAGGGTAAAAAACACGTTTCTAATCCATAAGAATCAATCCATTATAATTAGGTTACCATTAATCTAACCTAAGCTCATTGGCCAACTCTAACCTAACTCCACTCCCTCTGGAAAACTTATCAGTTACACCTGAAGATCTCTCTCTCTCTCTCTCTCTCTCTCTCTCTCTCTCTCTCTCTCTCTCTCTCTCTCTCTCTCTCTCTCTCTTCAATAAAAGGATAGAGTTCATCCTTTCCAACATCATTAAAAGGGTGATCTTTAGCCATTCAATGTTTATTTAAAGGTTAAAGTTTAGACATTCCATCTTCCTTTAAAGAATGAAGTTTAACCATTCCATCTGCATTAACACGGCGATGTTTACTTATTCAATATCCAGTAAAATAGGACTTTTAGCCTTTCAGACTTCTTTAGAAGTGGGGATTTTATCAGTCTAGTAGTATTAGCAGAACCTCCACGACAGAGATAGAAAATTTATGATGAAAACGCCACGATGTGGCTTAACGGTTCAAGCTAATCACTTTTAGCTTCAGGTTAGAAATTCCACAATTTTTCCCTTATTACGGATTAAGATTTTCATTACTTACTTTATACATTCATGTTTGCAAGGATTAATCAACAATGTCTGTTTACCTATCGCCTATTTCTGTGACAATATATTTCCATTTACTGAACAAGTTACATCCTTTCGCCAAAGCAACAGAAAACAGATTAAGAAAATGCATCTAGGATAATTATCAGGGATTAAAGCTGTGAATATAATATAAACATATGTCTCTTTTTTTCTCTTTTTTTTGTGAAAGAACGAGTTTCTTACAGAATTTTCCGTATTGATATCAGCAGATACACAGCAAAAAACTTCCAGTCAATTCCTTACTTATTTGTTAGTAAGGCACTCACGGAAAAATGACCAACATTCGAAATTTTCGTTTTAATTTTGATGATATAATTCATAAGCATAAATTTGGCTGAGGTAAATAGGTCATAAAAACGGATCACATGCAGATAAAACGAGCGAACTCTCTATTTCAATTCTGCCCAAAATAATGTGTTACATTGATTTATTTTGAAATAAAGTTTCCTGATTTATCGCTTACACACATATGTTAAATGCTCTTTGAAATAATGCATACATACCTATTATACTGTATGACATAAAGCCATATTATTGATATTACATCAAAAGTTTCTTTGTAAAATTTATCACAAAACGGCAGACAATTCTATGCCTCTGAATAATGCCCAAACACTGAAAAACTCGTTTCTTTGGTATTCAAATAATATAAGAGTAAGAAATTTGAAAATACTTATAAAATTTTAAGATTTTAAGCTTAATGATTCAAGAATTAAAGGATATGTACCCTAATGTTAGGCAAATCTAATTAACAAGCTTGTTGATATAGCAATAAAAATGAGTATATTGAAAACGTACGTTTATAAGATTTTGGCAACATTTAGAAAAGAACAATTATAAGCAGAATAACATCTCGGCAAAAATTATGTATCTATTATAGCCTATCAGAAAATAATTCAATGTAGGCTTGGCAGAAATAAAAGAAAAAAAATAATAATAATAATGGTTTCTTTAACAGGCGAAGACGAAAATAAACGCTTATTTGGTTCATGATACACAAGCAATCTCAGATTTGGGAGCCTTTGTAGGGTGACGGCCAGATCCCGTAGAAAACGGGAATATTCTGAACTGTGGCCGTCGTTCTAAAAACTATTTTGGCGGGAGAAGCTAACTTAAAAAACCCACCTAACCTATGCTAAAAGCCGTATCCTTACCCAGGGGGGCTTCCCCCCCCGGACCCCCCCTTACACAACAGTTTCCTTACCTACGAGTACGACGGGAGAAGCTAACTTAAAAAAACCCACCTAACCTATGCTATAAGCCGTGTCCTTACCCAGGGGGGCTGCGTCCCCCCGGACCCCCCTTACACAACATATTTAAGATCCATAGACCATTTCCAAACGTTTTTATTCTATACAAAATAACAGTCGGAGCGATAATAAGCAAATTAGGACGCTTGGCCGTAGCGCTACAAACTACCCCAGATTTGATTGGCCGAAATGTTGAAAGCATAAATACCATTGATAATCCGAATGCCCATATTCGATCCATCAAGATAAAAGGAAGAGAAGCAATTGCTCTAAATTTTGACGTGGTGAAGGTATCTATCACAGTAAAACTTTTACTGAAGAGAAGCTGGAATCTGTAATATCAAATTGGAGTTCTGAGGGATTATCATTACAATTTTTTACTTAAATGTAACGTAATGCTACCATTTTACTTACCTGTATTTGTAATGCCCAATTAGCATGTATGCTGTGTAAAGAAAGCGTAATGTTTATATTGATTATTTCCACTTCCTGTATAACTTATGAACTTATGGAAGTGTTTCAGTGAAAGCCTTCATAAATTATGTTTAATGAAAGCGAAGAAGTTTGACAACACTTAGTATAGAAAATATAAATTTTGATATGATAAGAACTCTAGTCCCCTTGATCAAAGGCCTATTTAAAAGAATTTTACAATCATCTTTGGAACAAACATCTGCTTCCAAATGCAAGGAAACAGACAATAGTAATAAAAATAGCTAAGCCACTATAATATCCTGGCAGTGTTGATCCTGTTGTCCCTTTGAATGAGAATCTAGTCAACATAAGTGATAGGCGTATCCCTTCTCGTGTGCTAAAGTACCAAATAGAGGACAAATCATGGTTCAATGATGATTATAGACGTGCTTATTTAGAGATGCAGGAGGCCTATCATCTTTGGAAGTTTAACAGATCAGATCTGACTCGGAATAACTATAATCCGCTTAAAACTTTTGCTCAGAGATTTCAAACTTCAACTGAAAAGGAATACAATTTCACCAGTAAAAAAACCATTACTGGTACAACTAATGTCCATAACCGGTGGACTACCCTCAAATCTACACTCATTGGTGTAGATGCAACAGCTCCTCCTTTACTTAAACCACATGGCTCTGTCACTCACTGTCCAAAAAAAAAAGTTAACCCAATTGGCTGATGTGTTTGACAATATGCAGAGTAATGAGGAACATGATCTTCCTAATTCCTGTTTTCCTGAGGCTAAACTAACTAGCTTACCTTTTCCATCTGGTAAATTTGAAGCTCCCTTGATGAGCCTTAATGCTTATGGAGGAGTAGAGCCAAATCGTATTTTTCCGGTGTTTTTTATTTATTTTTTTTTAAAGTGCAGATTTCTTAGCTCCAAAGTTATCTGTTATTTTGTGCAAGCTAGCAAGAAGAGGAGCTTTTAGCACTTGATGGAGAATTTTTACCGTTACTCTACAATATGAATGTGTTTGAAGTGCTCAATTCCAACTGATTACAGCCCAACTTCCATAACTCCCATATTATCTAAAGTTCTTGAACGCCATTTGGCAAAATGCCTAAATAGGTTAGCTGAAGGTAATCATTTGTTCCTAATCTGCAGTTTTGGTTTCCCAAAGGCCTTTGAGCATGTGATGCCTTTCTTACAATCTCCAATGCTGTACAGAAATCAAATCCCTTGATTGTGGTCAGGAAGTTCTTATGATTGGTCTTGATTTCAGTGCTGCCTTTGACCGTGTTAATCATGCGGCCCTTGTTTTCAAACACAAATAGTTGGGAGTGGGCGGGTCGTTTCTTAGCATTATTATTGATTTTTGAGGGAATAACTCATAAAGAATTGTTGTTGATGGGCCCCATAGTGAATATAGGAATGTGGTATCTGGTGTACCCCAGGGCAATATTTTTGGGCCATTACTTTTCATGCTATATAAACATGACATGTGGTTTGGAATAGAACACAAACTAGTTGCATGTGCAGAGGATGCTACACTCTTCGCATCTGTGGTTGCTGAATCCCTAATACAGATCTAGCTAAAATTAGTCAGGGTGCAAATTATGGGGCAGAAAGCTGAATCCTAACAAAACTCAAAGTATGATTGTGAGTAGGTCAAAACCAGCGGCTCCTAAACATCCGGATCTCAGCATTGATAACGTCTTTTTTTTTTTGTTTTTTTTTTTTTTTTGTTTAAGTCTGTATGACTCTCAGAATTATAGGTGTGATCTTCAACAACAAATTTACTTTTGAGAAACACATTAGTCTGTGTTTTCTTTAGTTGCGCAAAAAATTGGCTTATTGAGAAAGTCTTTCAAGATTTTTGGTGATCGATCTATTCTGAAGAGGTTTTGTTTATTTTCTTATTTTACTTTGTTTCGAGTATTGTTCACCTGTTTGGTCTTCAGCTGCTGATTCTCATCTTAATTTGTTGGAGAGGGACTAATGGTATTTTAAATTTCTTATTCTTGATCTAGATATCAATTTCTGGCACCGTACATCAATTAGTTCGTTATGCATGTTGTATAAGAGTTTTAATAATTCTGATCATCATTCAGATCTTCCCGGACAGTTCCACCCTGTTTGTAATACTAGGCATTCAGTTGATTTTAATAGTTAGGCCTTCTTCATCATGAGGCTCAAAAATATATAGTATTCTAGAAGTTTTATTCCAGGTTTGATAAATTTGAAGAATGATATTCGTAATCAGGTAGATGAATCGATGGAACCTCAACAGTTCAAATTTGCAGCAAATGTTGTAATGTTGAATAGGCTGACATAAGTCTTTTTATCGTTTATTTATGATATATTTGTTTTAATGTTCTTACTGTTTTTGAAATATTTTATTCTAATTGTTCATTATTTATCAGGTAGATTATTTATTTCCTTGTTTCCTTTCTTCCCTTGACTATTCTTGCCAGTTGGGGCATAGCACCTTCTTTTTCCTACTAGGGTTGTACCTTAGCTTATAATAATAATAATAATAATAATAATAATAATAATAATAATAATAATAATAATAATAATATTAATCGCTATCATCATCATAATGCTTTTGCGGCATTCCTTTTTTATTTCCTGGATCACTTTAAAACGCAGTGTACGAATGTTTAGCGACATTACCAATAGATCATACTTACCTAAATTATTGGTCACATATCGGAATATTTGATCGATTGTACGTGAAACCTGGTTGGAGCCTACTCTACAGGACAAATTTGTTCACATATCTGACTTTTCTATTTATCGTTGTGATCATGGAAGAGGTGGGGGATCATGTATTTATGTGCGAAATTATTTAAAAGTAACAAACATTAGAAATGGTAATGATAAAGTGGAAGGAGTAGAAGATATATGGATTGCTGTACAACAAAAAAAGCTACCGTCATTTATTGTAGGATGTGTATATCGACATCCGAAAGCACTTTCCTCTTCATTTGAATATATTAAAAATACCTTTAGAGAAATGTGTTTACGTAGGAAGCCTGTTTTTATTCTTGGGGATTTAAATGACGACCTTTTTGTTCCCAATAATAGATTAGGTAAAATTTTGTATCAGTTAAACCTTCACCAATTAATAAAGGAACCGACTAGGATAACAGACACTTCTGCTACATTACTTGACGTTGTAATTACGAACAGACTACAAATGGTTTCAGATGCCTGTGTGATATCTAGCTCAATTGCCGACCATGAGATGATTACAGCTAAAATTAACATTTCTAAACCAAAAAAACTCCGAATTGTAAAGACATACCGTAATATGGTAAATTATGACCCAAACATTTTTCGTGATAACTTGCTGAATAAGAGTACCGTCTTTAACCTCTTAATGGAAACTGTTAGAAAATATATTATCACGATTGTTTCTTATGGTTGAATGCGAGGAAACTGAAGTTTATTCATAAGTTTATGATCGGTACTTGACCACCTTATTTCATCTGAATTGGTTTCCTCCCATTCCCTTGGAATTATGAAAGAAATGGATACTGTTGCTTGTTTTTGCTATTCATAGGAGAACAACCATACTACGGTTGTTTTGGGTAGATAAAAGTTACGACGCAAGGTAGGCAAAAAGTGAAGGCAGTGTTGGAGTGAGGCGTTGAGAGAGTAAACGTCAAGACACCAACGCTCTCATACTGGGTGGCTTTGTATTTTGTACGTCTTCACGTTGATTATCAACTGGATATGCTGTTTCCCTTAATTGCGTATAAAGGGATTGTTCTTTTTAACATGGAAGAATAAAGCCATCGGCGCCGCCCCGGACGAAAGCTACTGTTGCCGACTATTATTCGTGTACTAAACGTCGAGATCAACCAAGAAGCACCAAGGATGATTTATAAGGTTGGTCATTAATGATACCGATCATCTCAATGTAATTATGTACTCTTAACAAGCTAAATGTTTGTATAATTTACTTCGGTGTCTTAGCAGTTAGCCTTAAGAAATTCTTGAGTTTTTAAACTTAGTTTCTTCAAGTGGGTGGAATACAATGTTTGTAGCCTTCGAGTTAAACTATGTTTTTTTTTTTTTCATTCAGTATTGTTTAGTGTGTTGAGACAGCTCCCTGTTACTACACACGTTGTTGCATAGTTTTTCTTCATATTTTGGACTTGTGTGTAGTATTCCACCTTATTTTTTTTGGTACATTGTCTAATGAAGGTAACTTTTTTGTACTCTCAGGAAATCTTGGTAAACAGTGGGTTGGGAACAACTATTAAGGAAGACCATATTAATTCATCGTGATAGAAAGAGGAAATAAAATTTATATTTTAGTATAGCGAATTTTTCTTATCCCAACCAACTTGGTTGTCTACCTGTTGGAATAAAATATTTACATTCAAAGTTTTTCCAAGAGAAACAGACTGTGTAAATACCCAAGAGGATACTTTTAGCAGAACTCTCATTGACAGTCTAAATGAATGTGCTCCATATGTAACTAGAGAAATTACCCGGCCCCCAGCTCCCTGGATAAGTAGCAATGTTAAAGAAGCGATGCGAGTTAGAGATGCCCTTCAAAATAGGTACAGGTTGGATAGAATGAACGAAACATTAAGACGTCAGTATAAAGATGAAAAGAAACGTACACAGGTACTACTTAAGACATACAAAACGAAACATTTTAAAGACAAATTCAGTAATTGTCAAGGAAATATACG
Source organism: Palaemon carinicauda (assembly GCF_036898095.1). Taxonomy (NCBI): domain Eukaryota; kingdom Metazoa; phylum Arthropoda; class Malacostraca; order Decapoda; family Palaemonidae; genus Palaemon; species Palaemon carinicauda. Next base: position 129,324,061 of record NC_090741.1, on the reverse strand, counting down.
TAGTAAATGGAATATTGTTCATGAAATGATTCCAAACCCAAATGTTAATAACCATATATTCAATTGTGACAATAAAATAGAAAAGGCTGAAGAATTTAATGAATACTTTTCAAACGTTGGAAAGACGGCTTATGAAAAATCACAAGAGAATTTTCACGATAGTGACAGAAACCAGATACCAGTAAATAACGAATCAACTGAAGATATGATTAGCTTTTTTAGACCTCAGCCAGTTGATGTTTAATACAGTTATTCTCACAGTAAAGAATTTGAATAACACAAATTCAGTAGGATCAGATGGAATACCCCTTCGTTTCATTAGAGATGCTTTACCTGTAATAGCCTTTTATTTAACAATAATAATCAATACCTCAATAATAACTGGTGTTTACCCCGATAGATGGAAGCTGCCACATGTTGTACCATTTTACAAGAGTGGCGACCCAGAAAACGTTGAAAACTACCGACCTATATCTCGTCTTCCTATTTTGTCAAAAATATTAGAGAAAATAGTAACAAATCAATTACTTGAATATCTTGAACAAAATAAATTTTTGTCCTCTACGCAATATGGATTTAGACCTCATCTGTCTACTGAAATGGCATTACTTAAGCTATCGGAAAGGATTCATAAAAATATTGACCAGCAAAAGGTATACTTACTTATATTGTTAGATCTTTCAAAGGCATTTGATAGCGTTAGCAACGATATTTTGTTAAATAAGTGTAGGAAAATGAAAATAGATTCTTTTTGGTTTAGTAACTATTTACAAAATCGTTTTCAAATAGTCAGACTAGATAATACTATCTCTTCTCGTAAGCAAGTACATTTTGGAGTTCCCCAGGGCTCTATTTTAGGCCCCTTGCTTTTTCTTATTAACATCAATGATATGGCTGATTTCATACAGGACTATTTCAAAGATATGGCAAAATTTTTAGAAGACTATCTTCTCGTACAATATGCAGACGATAGTCAATTTTTAATTGCAGGTAGTATAAATGATATACCCACTCTTATCACAAAGGCAGAAGCTATATTAGAAGCAGGACTGCGATATTTTCAACTAAATGGTTTAAATGTAAATGAATAAAAAACTAAATTCCTATTCATTGGTACAAGGCAATATATATCACAAATCCCATTAGATACCGTCCTAAACTTTAACGGCCATCAAATTGAAAGAAGTGTACACGTAAAAAATCTGGGCATTCATTTTGACCAATATATGCTTTTTGATATGCACATATCTGAAATATGTAGAAAAGTAAATGGAACCTTAATATATTTAAACAGAATTAAAGACAGACAAGATATTGACATGAGGGCGATGGTGGTTCAGTCTCTTGCAATGAGCATAATAAATTATTGTTTAAAGATTTGGGGAAGTACTACTAAACAACAATTACAACGGGTTCAAAAAGCACAAAACTTTGCGGCAAAAGTAGTTGATGGTAGGGCCAAAAAATATGATCATGCATCACCAATTTTAGATAAATTAGAATGGTTAAATGTTGAAAGAAGAATTGAATTTGAGATTTGTGTGGGAGTTTTTAAAGTTGTGCGTAGTTTAACACCGACTTGGCTTTTTACGTTTTTAACAGTTGGAGCTGGGAGGGACAGACGAACGAGACAGAATAATGACCTTTATATACCGAGAACTAACACAGACTTGGGAAGTAGATGCTTTACGGTACGAGGACCAACGATGTGGAATACCCTACCTGATTAATTGAAAACAACATCGAATATAGACACTTTTAAAGCAAATTTCAGCAAATATATGTTTTCTACAAGATTTTAGTTACATATTTGTGGATTGGTTTTAATGTACTTGTGAATATCAGTTTTTAATGTTTTATGGGGTCTACTGTAATTTTGCACACAGTATAAAATTTTAATGAGTTTTACCATTTTAAGTTATTTTATCTCTACTTTAAAGTCATACTAATGCAAGTAGTGGACCAAATGTATTTTAGTTGATAGTCAAAAGATTTATATGGAAGCATCTCTCATGTAAATGTTAGATTTTAATGTAATCACAATATCAGTAATCACTATTCTATATGTTGCTTTATAAATAATGTATAATACCCAATGTATTTATTTGGAAAAAAAGTATTATTATTATTATTATATTATATTACTCTCTCTCTCTCTCTCTCTCTCTCTCTCTCTCTCTCTCTCTCTCTCTCTCTCTCTCTCTCTCTCTCTCTCTCTAATATGATATAACTGGAGTTCTGCTCAATAAGCATATATTGCTCCCAGATTGGGAACAACTTATTACAGCATTACAGACAGGGAAAGAATAAGATTATCTGGAAATATTTTTTCTTTGAATTCTATTGAAGGCTCAGGAAATTGGACAGTATTACGACAGCTATTTTTGAGAGTTTTGTAATCAAACGAGAGAGAGAGAGAGAGAGAGAGAGAGAGAGAGAGAGAGAGAGAGAGAGAGAGAGAGAGAGAGAGAGAGAGAGAGAGAGAGAGAGAAATGGGCGTTTAGGGCAAGGTACAAAAGTAAAAGGATATTAACTGGTTCCAAAGATCAGAGTCTTTTCTTATTGGTAAATTTGATCAGGTATTCATTGTATATTTCATCTTTTCTTTCTGTCCTGATTTTTTTTATCTTTTATTTCTTATATAAAAGTTCTATTTCAATGTTGTAATAATAATAATAATAATGATATTAATAATAATGATATTAATAATATTAATAATAATAATATTAATAATAATAATAATAATAATAATAATAATAATAATAATAATAATAAAAACAAAATTTTTAATAATAGAGCACTAAACACATTTCTGGGGTCCTCCGGCTGTTCAGATAGTGAAATATTCTACCTATCTCTGATTCTGGTAATCCTTTTCTTTTTGCCAACGCAGATACCAAATGATATATTCCTTACACATTTTTTTTTCCCTTACACATCTGTCAACAAACCTGCGAATTTTTTCTGCTTCAAGTAGGTAACAACTGTGATTATGCACAGGATACTTTACACTTGGTAAGGGCAGAATATATTCTTTAGCTGTGGCAAGCAACTCTTCTAGGATATTAACACTCGGAAATCAAACTCATGCTTTTTGGTTTGTGCCATAGCATCTGTTTCCTGCCGCCTACTCTGTTTTGAGTTAGAGTTTAGCTGAAAAACTAGCCTGGAGGGTACAAGGCTTTGTATAGTGTGTAGGCTTCGGGATGTTGACCAATTTTAAGTGGTCTTATATTTTAGTTAATAGGTTGTATCCCTATTTATTCTAAATATTGTCGGTTACTTGGTGATTAAGTTATCATTATCTTTTATTCCAGTTTGATGAAACCTTTTAGTTATTTATTAGTCAGATTCTTGTTGGGGATATTGAGCAAAATCCTACACCAGTATATCTTGGATTTTCCCTCTGCCATCTCATTTATATATCACAGTGTTAGTAGATATCTTGACATTATTAAAGGCCTTTCAATTTTATTTTGTTTGCATATTTTGTTTTCTCTAAAGAAGCATTTATTTGAGCTTCTTATTCCAGTTTTTAAGCTACAAATAGTTCTGAAAGAGATGTCATTCCTAAGGAAAATTGGACGATAATGTGTATTAGAAGTTATTATCCTGTGTTTTGTATAAATTCTGTCATGAATGTGGATGCAATAAGATTCATGTCATAGTAGTGTTTTTTTGCTGGTATAACAACTTTTATATGAGTTCCATCTCTCAGAATCTAAAATTGGATAATATTATCTCTGACGACTTTTTTTTTTCAACCATGGATAATATACAATGTGGCTCAAAATCCTTTTATGTCCTTGTTAGTGATTAGAATCTCCACCATAGGAACCCGTTAAATTGTGTTTCTGGTACAGATTAACAGGTCTTAAAAGACTTTGACTGCTTCGGAATTAGAGTATGAGCAAATTAAATGAGGGGATAAACATTGGGTTA
>NC_090741.1:129293078-129308078 GCF_036898095.1 Palaemon carinicauda | reverse complement strand
AATTAAATGTGGAACATCTGAGAAAACAAAAACTTCTCTTTCTGCCTTAGGATTTTTGAAAGAGATCCTATTTTTCAAGAGGGTCAATGTTAAGGTGTTTCCACATACGGAGATTTGTAGAACCCATGTCATGCACAACTGCTACCACGGCATAACCTGCATCCTCTACCTTTGATATTATTTCTAATAGTACTTTATGCATGTCACCTTGATCGAACTGAATAGTAAATTGGCTGTTTCCATTTGCCTATAAGACCTCGCAACATGGCCACCTGTACATTTCTATGCGGTTTGTATAAAACATCTGCCCCTTTGTCGTAGCTCCATTCTTTTTTAATACTCATCTCATCAAATGATAAAAACACAATTTTTTTCTGAAGGGGTAAACGTTTTCTGCTTTTGCTTTCAGCAGTGTTAACACTGATACGAGAATCCCCGGTTCGCAATAAAAACTCTTTCACTCTCTCTTTGAGAGAGCTCTCACAAGGCAATGGATAACCCTTTTTCAGCCTCAGATATCTATAACACTTAGGGAACTTAAACTTCTAAGAGTAAAAGCGTTTTGCAATGTCCATCACTACTCCACTCACAAACCTTTTTTCTTGTTAATGATGGACTTTATCTGAGTTTTTACTGAAAAAAAGAACCCAATATTTTTTCGACTCTAACACTAACCTCACGTTCAATCAAAATAAATGCATTTTCATTTAGATAAGCAATTCTTTCCTTCAAGTAATAATTTTTCTTCTTCAAGCTGCTTCATTTTCCCCTTTAAATGTTCAAACTCTTCTGTGCTACCAGATGAAAAGGAACTTGTCCCTGGCATAACTTCATCATTTTCTTGCCAATTTATATCATCAGCAGTTACCATCTGAGTATCAATTTCGGAAGAACGGTTAGCACTGGTTAATAGCTCCTTGACGATTAGTTGACGATTCTTATTTTCAACTCGTTCACTTCTTGAACTGACATCTGAGTGCATTGTACCTGAAACAATATCCTAAAATATAAACACTGTGCTGCTACATGATCATATTTGACTAATAATTCATTTGAACTAACCTTTGGTTATCACTGTAGAAACCTGTTAGCTTGAATGTATTCACTGTTGTACATAAAACAACACTGCAAAAAACTAATCTAGCAATATTAATCCTCTATATCAACCCCTCTCACACACACACACACACACACACAGACACACACACACACACACACACACACATATATATATATATATATATATATATATATATATATATATATATATATATATATATATATATATATATAATATATATATATATATATATATATATATATATATTGTGTGTGTGTGTGTGTGTGTGCGCGTGTATGTGTGCTTTACCCATTAAACAGTTGAATAGTGTACTTACCACTTGGTATATAAAGACTAGGTACAGCATCCTCTTTAAGCAGCCGATGATTTCTAGGACTTTCAATACCTAGCAACCTAGACTTCATGTCATCTTTGTAATCGCCTGGTTTAAAATGAATCGAGCAAACAGTAGCATTCACAACGTTAATTCTGTCTGCACGGTAACGTGCATGTATCCACTGGTCTATGTATGGTTTTTTCTTTTGGAAAGCGATGGTATTTTATGGTTGAGCTTTTAGTTTTATCATGTCTATTATAACAGCCAAATACTGCGCAGTTACTTGGCGGAATGAATGAATGAATAAAATGATTATGGGACAGAGCGTCTCTTATTGTTTACGTTTACCTCTATAGGTAGCTAAGGCAAAGGTCCCTTTGTTTTTGTTTACCCACGTGTGTGAGACGGGGGGAGCATGACGTCCACAGTATGGGTGATTCCCAGCTTAAGCTGGGCGTTGGCTGACCTGGTATATATAGACCTTGCTCGGAGGACTACCACCCTTAGTGTTTCCCGTTTTATTTTGGATTGCCTGCAGGCATTGCAGCTTGACCCAGTGGACCTGCTCATGTCAGTGAGTTCTTGCAACTCGTGGAGACAAGTAGGGCGGCTTTCTACAGGTATGAGATATTTTTTATAGCTATTTATGACGATCGTGGATCGCTGAGTACCTGTAGATGTGCGCACACGTCCCTGTTTGCAGTACGGTCCCTCTGGACCTTGTATGGCCTTGATGAGATAATCCACTAAGCCTCTTGTGGTTATTCCTTTGCATCAATTTGTAAGATTATTTTTTGTAATTCATTGTTTATTTTACGTAAGTTTAAGTTTAGCATTTAAGTTAGTTTGTCTGTGTTAGGTAGGAATAATATTAAGTTTCCCATTTATTTTCTCTTTCTTCCTTCTACCTAACTTAGTTTATTAGGTTAGATTTTTCTGGCCCGTAATTTGGAAGGGTACCTGCCTGAAGTGTCACATTTAAAATTTCCTATTTCTTATGTTAGGGTTTAATTTAGTTGTAGGTAATCTTTTTAAAGATCTTAAGGTTGGTTTTCCCTTGACTTGTACATTCATTTATTTTGGTTATCAGCCTTACCAACCATTACCTTTTTTGTGTGTGTGTGTAAAAAAATATTGTAACTTATGTTGAGGTGTTTGTTCTTTTGTTCCTAAGTTGCTGTGTTTCATTTTTACCGACCACAAATTCTGAGTAGAGATAAGAACCCTTGAAATTACTGTCGTATATAAGGTCGTAACAGTATATATATATATATATATATATATATATATATATATATATATATATATATATATATATATATGTGTGTGTGTATATGTATATGTATATGTACTGTTAAAATATCAAGGTGCCCCCTTCAAAGACCTACCTAGTTTGAGAGGTTAGTAGCGAAATCATGAATGAATAAAAAGAAAACCCGTAAATTATATTAATGGCCGTAACAATCTTTTTTTTTTTTCTATAATTATTTCGTAAACCATCAACCGAGACCTATTCTAAGCTGTTAAACTTTAAAGCATTTGAATTAAGCTTGAACTTCTGCTTTTTCGCCCTCTCAACTATCAAATTAAGATAATTTCATAATCTGGTGATAGTTGGGAAAATCTTTTGCAATTATTTCAAATTTTGAATCTTGTGATGTAGATGGAGTTATTGTCAGAATCAATTGCGTACGTACCAATATGAAATTTATGATTTTAATGCACAAACAAATAATTGATTGACGGTGAAAGTGATTGATAAACAGATTAGGGTTTAGGAATTTGATCGACCATATGATTTGTCCAACAAATCAAGACGAGAGTCAGCAGCTGAAGACCAGATGGGGGAGCCAAAACAAGCTAGAATAAAAGAATTAAGATTTTTCCTCAGGAGAGACTGATCACCATAAAAACTTAAAACACTTACTCAATATACTAATCATTAGGGCAATACAGCGAGTTATAGAACTGACTTGTTTCCCTTTTTTTCTTTTTTTTTCTTTTTTTTTTCTTTTGTTTTTTGCGCTCTAAATTTAAAAAAGAAATTTAATTAAGTTGCACAAATTTACAAAGATATTTTCTATGAAAATATATAGATGTTGAGGAGCCACCGTACTTAACCATACCACAAACATAATCCGAGTTTTGTTAGAGTACAACTTCTTCGTAGTTTACACAATGTAATAATTTTACCTTAATTTCTAATAATGATTTAACAATCACAGGTCTAGATTCACGATAGAGAATTAATGTCGAGATTCACATCGGTTTCATATGTAACACACACTTTTTCAAAGTTAACCTATAGGTCTTGAGTATGAGTAGAGAGTTTGTGAAACATCTTATATCACATTTTTATACTTACTATGACACTCATCAACAACTACTCTGTGCCTCCTTTATTATTATGGTTGCTGAAGAAGGTCCACTTACTCCTCTCTGTTTAGATGTAAAGGTAAGGAGTATATGATTAACCCAATGTTTATCCCCTCATTTGATTTGCTCATACTCTAATTCCGAAGCAAAGTCAAAGTCTTTTAAGACCTGGTGGAGATTCTAATCACTAACAAGGACATAAAAGGATTTTGAGCCACATTGTATATTATCCATGGTTGAAAAAAATAAAATAAAAAGTCGTCAGAGATAATATTATCCAATTCTAGATTCTGAGAGATGGAACTCATATAAAAGTTGTTATACCAGCAAAAAAAAAAAAAAAAAAAAATACTATGACAGGAATCTTATTGCATCCACATTCATGACAGAATTTATACAAAACACAGGATAATAACTTCTAATAAACATTATCGTCCAATTTTCCTTAGGAATGACATCTCTTTCTGAACTATTTGTACCTTAAAAACTGGAATGAGAAGCTCAAATAAATGCTTCTTTAGAGAAAACAAATTATGCAAACAAAATAAAACTGAAAGGCCTTTAATAATGTCAAGATATCTACTAACACTGATATATAAATGAGATGGCTGAGGGAAAATCCAAGATATACTGGTGTAGGATTTTGCTCAATATCCCCAACAAGAATCTGACTAATAAATAACTAAAAGGTTTCATCAAACTGGAATAAAAGATAATGATAACTTAATCACCAAGTAACCGACAATATTTAGAATAAATAGGGATGCAACATATTAACTAAAAATATAAGATATCGCTTAAAATTGGTCAACATCCCGAAGCCTACACACTATACAAAGCCTAGTACCCTCCAGGCTAGTTTTTTCAGCTAAACTCTAACTCAAAACAGAGTAGGCGGCAGGAAACAGATGCTATGGCACAATCCAAAAAGCATGCGTTTGATTTCCGAGCGTTAATAGCCTAGAAGAGTTGCTTGCCACAGCTAAAGAATATATTCTGCCCTTACCAAGTGTAAAGTAGGCTGTGCATAATCACAGTTGTTACCTACTTGAAGCAGAAAAAATTCGCAGGTTTGTTGACAGATGTGTGAGGGAAAAAATGTATAAGGAATATATCATTTGGTATCTGCGTTGGCAAAAAGAAAAGGATTACCAAAATCAGAGACAGGTCGAATATTTCACTATCTGAACAGCCGGAGGACCCAAGAAATGTGTTTAGTGCTCTATTGTTAAATTTTATTATTATTATTATTATCATTATTATTATTATTATTATTATTATTATTATCATTATTATTATTATTATTACAACATTGAAATAGAACTTTTATATAATAAATAAAAGGAGATAGAAAAAAATCAGGACAGAAAGAAAAGATGAAATATAAAATGAATACCTGATCAAATTTACCAATAAGAAAAGACACTGATCTTTGGAACCAGTTAATATCCTTTTACTTTTGTACCTTGCCCTAAACGCCCATTTCTCTCTCTCTCTCTCTCTCTCTCTCTCTCTCTCTCTCTCTCTCTCTCTCTCTCTCTCTCTCTCTCTCTCTCTCTCTCTCTCTCTCGTTTGATTACAAAACTCTCAAAAATAGCTGTCGTAATACTGTCCAATTTCCTGGGCCTTCAATATAATTCAAAGAAAAAATATTTCCAGATAATCTTATTCTTTCCCTGTCTGTAATGATGTAATAAGCAGTTCCCAATCGGGAAGCAATATATGTTTATTGAGCAGAACTCCAGTGATATTATATTCGAGAGAGAGAGAGAGAGAGAGAGAGAGAGAGAGAGAGAGAGAGAGAGAGAGAGAGAGAGAGAGAGAGAGAGAGAGAGAGAGAGAGTATCAGTCGATCAAATATTCCGATATATGACCAATAAGTTAGATAAGTATGATCTATTGGTCATGTCGCTAAACATTCGTACACTGGGTTTTAAAGTGATTCAGTAAATAAAAAAGGAATGCTGTAAAAGCATTGATTATGATGATAGTGATAATTATTATTATTATTATTATTATTATTATTATTATTATTATTATTATTATTATTATTATTATTATTATTATTATTATTATTATCATCAGCTAAGGTACAACCGTAGTAGGAAAAACAAGGTGCTATGCCCCAACTGGCAAGAATAGTCAAGTGAAGAAAGGAAACAAGGAAATAAATAATCGACCTCATAAATAATGAACAATTAGAATAAAATATTTAAAAAACGGTAAGAACATTAAAACAGATATATCATAAATAGACGATAAAAAGAGTTATGTCAGCCTATTCAACATTAAAACATTTGCTACAAATTTGAACTGTTGAGGTTCTATCGATTCATCTACCTGATTACGAATATCATTCTTCAACTTTATCAAACCTGGAATAAAACTTCTAGAATACTATATATTTTTTAGCCTCATGATGAAGAAGGCCTAACTATTAGAATCAACTGCATGCCTAGTATTACAAACAGGATGGAACTGTCCGGGAAGATCTGAATGATGATCAGAATTATTAAAACTCTTATACAACATGCATAACGAACTAATTGATGTACGGTGCCAGAAATTGATATCTAGATCAAGAATGAGAAATTAAAAAAAACCGTTAGTCCCTCTCCAACAAATTAAGATGAGAATCAGCAGCTGAAGACCAAACAGGTGAACAATACTCGAAACAAAGTAAAATAAAAAAATAAACAAAACCTCTTCAGAATAGATCGATCATCAAAAATCCTGAGACTTTCTCAATAAGCCAATTTTTTGCGCAACTAAAGAAGACACAGACTAATGTGTTTCTCAAAAGTAAATTTGTTGTCGAAGATCACACCTAAAATTCTGAGTCATACAGACTTAAAAAAAAAAAAAAAAAAAAAAAAAAAAAAAAAAAAAAAAAAAAAAAAAAAAAAAAAAACTGTTATCAATGCTTAGATCCGGATGTTTAGGAGCCGCTGGTTTTGACCTACTCACAATCATACTTTGAGTTTTGTTAGGATTCAGCTTTCTGCCCCATAATTTGCACCCTGCACTAATTTTAGCTAGATCTGTATTAGGGATTCAGCCACCACGGATGCAAAGAGTGTAGCATCCTCTGCACATGCAACTAGTTTGTGTTCTATTCCAAACCACATGTCATTTTTATATAGCATGAAAAGTAATGGACTAAAAATATTGCCTTGGGGTACACCAGATACCACATTCCTATATTCACTATGGGGCCCATCAACAAAAATTCTTTATGATTTATTGCCTCAAAAATCAATAATAATGCTAAGAAACGACCCGCCCACTCCCAACTATTTGTGTTTGAAAACAAGGGCCGCATGATTAACACGGTCAAAGGCAGCACTGAAATCAAGGTCAATCATAAGAACTTCCTGACCACAATCAAGGGATTTGATTTCTATACAGCATTGGAGATTGTAAGAAAGGCATCACATGCTCAAAGGCCTCTAGGAAACCAAAACTGCAGATTAGGAACAAATGACTACCTTCAGCTAACATATTTGGGCATTTTGCCAAATGGCGTTCAAGAACTTTAGATAATATGGGAGTTATGGAAGTTGGGCTGTAATCAGTTGGAATTGAGCACTACAAACACATTTATATTGTAGAGTAACGGTAAAAATTCTCCATCAAGTGCTAAAAGCTCCTCTTCTTGCTAGCTTGCACAAAGTAACAGATAACTTTGGAGCTAAGAAATCTGCACTTTAAAAAAAAATGATAAATAAAAAACACCAGAAAAATACCATTTGGCTCTACTCCTCCATAAGCATTAAGGCTCATCAAGGGAGCTTCAAATTTACGAGATGGAAAAGGTAAGCTAGTTAGTTTAGCCTCAGGAAAACAGGAATTAGGAAGATCATGTTCCTCATTACTCTGCATATTGTCAAACACATCAGCCAATTGGGTTACCTTTTTTTTTTTGGACAGTGAGTGACAGCCATGTGGTTTAAGTAAAGGAGGAGCTGTTGCATCTACACCAAAGAGTGTAGATTTGAGGGTAGTCCACCGGTTATGGGCATGAGTTGTACCAGTAAGGGTTTCTTTACTGGTTAAATTGTATTCCTTTTCAGTTGAAGTTTGAAATCTCTGAGCAAAAGTTTTAAGCAAATTATAGTTATTCCAAGTCAGATCTGATCTGTTAAACTTCCAAAGATGATAGGCCTCCTGCATCTCTAAATAAGCACGTCTACAATCATCATTGAACCATGGTTTGCCCTCTATTTGGTACCTTAGCACACGAGAAGGGATACGCCTATCACTTCTGTTGACTAGATGCTCATTCAAAGGGACAACAGGATCAATACTGCCAGTATATTATACTGGCTTAGCTATTTTTATTACTATTGTCTGTTTCCTTGCATTTGGAAGCAGATGTTTGTTCCAAAGATGATTGTAAAATTCTTTTAAATAGGCCTTTGAGAAAGGGGAGTCGAGTTCTTATCATATCAAAATTTATATTTTCTATACTAAGGGTTGTCGAACTTCTTCGCTTTCATTAAACATAATTCATGAAGGCTTTCACTGAAACACTTCCATAAGTTCATAAGTTATACAGGAAGTGGAAATAATCAATATAAACATTACGCTTTCTTTACACAGCATACATGCTAATTGGGCATTACAAATACAGGTAAGTAAAATAGTAGCATTACGTTACAAATAAGTAAAAAATTGTAATGATAATCCCTCAGAACTCCAATTTGATATTACAGATTCCAGCTTCTCTTCAGTAAAAGTTTTACTGTGATAGATACCTTCACCGCGTCAAAATTTAGTGCAATTGCTTCTCTTCCTTTTATCTTGATGGGTCGAATATGGGCATTTGGATTATCAATGGTATTTATGCTTTCAACATTTCGGTCAATCAAATCTGAGATTGCTTGTGTATCATGAACCAAATATGCATTTATTTTCATCTTCGTCTGTTAAAGAAACCATTATTATTATTATTATTATTATTATTATTATTTTTATTTCTGCCAAGCCTACATTGAATTATTTTCTGATAGGCTATACTGGATACATCATTTTTGCCGAGATGTTATCCTGCTTATAATTGTTCTTTTCTAAATGTTGCCAAAATCTTATAAAAATACGTTTTCAATATACTCATTTTTATTGCTATAACAAGCGTGTTAATTAGATTTGCCTAACATTAGGGGACATATCCTTTAATTCTTAAATCTTTAAGCTTAAAATCTTAAAATTTTATAAGTATTTTCAAATTTCATACTCTTCTTTTATTTGAATACCAAAGAAACGAGTGTTTTAGTGTTTGGGCATTAGTCAGAGGCATAGAATTGTCTGCCGTTTTGTGATGAATTTTACAAAGAAACTTTTGATGTAATATCAATAATATGGCTTTATGTCATATAATAGGTATGTATGCATTATTTCAAAGAGCATTTAACCTATGTGTGTAAGCGATAGATCAGGAAACTTTATTTCAAAATAAATCAATGTAACACATTATTTTGGGCAGAATTTAAATAGAGAATTCGCTCGTCTTATCTGCATGTGATCCGTTTTTATAACCTATTTACCTCAGCCAAATTGATGCTTATGAATTATATCATCAAAATTAAAACGAAAATTTCGTCAAGTTTATTCCTTATCGACTAACAAATAAGTAAGGAATTGACTGGAAGGTTTTTGCTGTGTATCTGCTGATATCAATACGGAAAATTCTGCAAGAAACTCGTTCTTTCACAAAAAAAAGAAAAAAAGACATATGTTTGAATTATATTCACAGCTTTAATCCCTGATAATTATCCTAGATGCATTTTCTTAGTCTGTTTTCTGTTGCTTTGGTGAAAGGATGTAACTTGTTCAGTAAATGGAAATATATTGTCACAGAAATAGGTGATAGGTAAACAGACATTATTGATTAATCCTTGCAAACATGAATGTATAACGTAAGTAATGAAAATCTTAATCCGTAATAAGGGAAAAATTGTGGAATTTCTAACCTGAAGCTAAAAGTGATTAGCTTGAACCGTTAAGCCACATCGTGGCGTTTTCATCATAAATTTTCTATCTCTGTCGTGGACGTTCTGCTAATACTACTGGATTGATAAACTTCACACTTCTAAAGAAGTCTGAAAGGCTAAAAGTCCTATTTTACTGGATATTGAATAAGTAAACATCGTCGTGTTAATGCATATGGAATGGTCAAACTTCATTCTTTAAAGGAAGATGGAATGGCTAAACTTTAACCTTTAAATAAACATTGAATGGCTAAAGATCACCCTTTAAATGATGTTGGAAAGGATAAACTCTATCCTTTTATTGGAGAGAGAGAGAGAGAGAGAGAGAGAGAGAGAGAGAGAGAGAGAGAGAGAGAGAGAGAGAGAGAGAGATCTTCAGGTGATAAGTTTTTCGGAGGGAGTGGAGTTAGGTTAGAGTTGGCCAATGAGCTTAGGTTAGATTAATGGTAACCTGATTAAAATGGATTGATTCTTATGGATTAGAAACGTGTTTTTACCCTTCTAATATGTTACCTCAGGATTTTTAGTTTATTAGAAATAAGGGCCAGTTATACTCCATACTCGTGGTGTCCTGTAGCTGCAATGTATGGCAGCATATTGGTAGCGCCTGAAAGGTAGTCATACTGTTGACCTTCTGTTTGAGAGCACAGTAAATAAGATGGAAAAGTATCTTTCCCATGTCGGGAAATGTGTTCCAGTAGGTAAAAGGAGACTTGTCTTTGTTAGCATTACAAAACTCTCCGAGCAATGCATAGATGTGTGAGAGGCTACATTCAGAACTTTTTAACAATAACTAAAATTTTAGGGCTGAAAGAATAGCATATTGATCATTTCTGAAATGAATAATATCATATTTTCTTCAAGAAAAACAAATTCCAGAATCTGGACAATCTTTGATCCGCTGTAAACACAAGTCATCAAACGCTCCCCACTGCATAATTTATATGACTTTATACAACAGACTGAATTCATTAGGTGTCTGGTAGTAATCTTTTTTTTTTTTTTTCCTTGACATATTCTATGTACCATCGTCTTGTAGCAATCAAAGCATGTACAAAAAGAGCTTCAATTCCAGTGTCTTTAATTATTTGATTAATGTTTTCATGTAAATGGGGCAAACAGGGAAGGACAAAATTAATCATTAGTCATTCCCAAGAAAAAAATAACTCTTATACAGAGATTCTGGTACTTCAGGCAACAAACTAAAAGTAAGATCTCATTCATTAGTTTTTGCAACACATAAAAAAGATTCATTGATGTTAAAGTCTTGCCCATTTTCGAAGATATAAATATCAATGAGCACAAATTTCTCACATAAATCCTCTGTAGATTACACAAAACATGATTGGATTACATTTATCATATGTAATTGTCAAGATATATATATATATATATATATATATATATATATATATATATATATGTATGTATGTATATGTATATATATATATATATATATATATATATATATATATACATATATATATATATATATATATATATATATATATATATATATATATATATATATATATATATATATATATATATATGTGTGTGTGTGTGTGTGTGTGTATATATGTATATATATATTTATATATATATATATATATATATATATATATATATATATATATATATATATATATATATTTATATATATATATATATATATATATATATATATATATATATATATATATATTTATATATATATATATAAAATATATATATATATATATATATATATATATATATATATATATATATATATATATATATACTGTATACATATATATTAATATGTAGGATATTCACGGAGAGAAGCAATAGTCCTCTTTTAACGGATAAATCGTGGATGAATCCTTTGAACAGTAAAAGGTTGATCAACTTCAACTAAGCAGGAAGCTTATTAGGAGAGAGAGAGAGAGAGAGAGAGAGAGAGAGAGAGAGAGAGAGAGAGAGAGAGAGAGAGAGAGAGAGAGATTAATGCAGATTGGATACTTCAAAAGAAAAGAGCAATACAGTCTGGAGATACATGAAGTTGAATCGCAAAAGCCCAAGACCGGGATAAATTCGAGTGAAACTTTGTCCAATAAAAAGCCATCAGTTAGTCACAATAAATAATTGTCGAACAACGGCTCGTTGACGTCGTCTTTTTGTCGGTAAGCTTTTTTTTTCTATAGTAGTATAAGTTGTTTGTTTGAAATGGGTCTTTTTCTTTTTCTATCTTTTGTAGCACCAATTCTTCCTAAATCTTGATGTATAACATGCAGAATTTTGCTAAAGGGGAAAAGAAGTTCGGTAGTTCGAATATCGAATAGTTTATTTCATTAGCATAAATACTTCTCATAAACTCAAAAGAAATTTTGACATTATCTCCCGAATTATAAATGATACATCCATTATTGAAGTTGTAACAACCGTGTGTTACACGATCGTATAGCAGCGACATTTTTTTTTTATATATATAATATGCTTTATATCTTCGCTCTCCCCACACGCTGATAGGGACCTGAAATAACATGTCTGTTTTAATCACCGTTGACTGTTAACAGCACCGGTTGTCGGTTGAACATGAAATTGCCTGTTATGTTTTTTACGTCCTTTTTGCCTAGAGTTTATGTACATATAAACGAATGTTCTGTAATAAAGTTACTCAGTTCCTTTCATCCTGCATTCTTAGTCACAGCCTCTCTTGGCCCGTCACATTGGTGACCCCGAAAGTCGACTCGCTCCTCCCACCCTCCACCCCTCCCCCACTTCATTGGTACTATGGCGGACTCCGCGGAAGTTGGCGCCGCCTCATTGAAACTTTCGTCATTCGCCAGCGGAGATGCGTTTGCTTGGTTTCAGCGCGCAGAAGTCCAGTTCCGTATCAAGGGCGTGACTCGCTCAACCACCAAAGCAGATTATGTTCTCGCGGCATTACCCGAGGACACCTTCCCAGAAATATCCGACTGGCTTTGTGAACAAGGAGACACCCCAATAGCGTATGACGCCCTCAAAACATACCTTCTGCAGCAGTACTCACCATCGCCAGTCCCCCGTATAGCAAAGCTTTTTCAGCTCTCTCAACAACCGTTGCGAGAACAAAGGGCTTCGGTCGCCCTCAGGGAAATGACCAGTATCGTTCGCCTGCAACCTGCCACAGACGGTTCTCCTCGTGAGGTGAACCTACTTCATGCCCTTTGGATACGCCGTTTACCAGAACCTGTACACGCTGCCATACCCGATGTTGATAGTTTACCCATGAAGGACTTGATGACTAAAGCCGGCGCCCTTATCGACAGCCACTTCACAACCTTCAAGACCTCCATCAACGCCTCCACTCTTGACAAAGATGACGTCTATTTAACGTCAACAGAAGCTGACGCACGCCTACCCCGTGATGTGCCGTAGCGGCAACAAAGCTTCCCATCACCCACCACTCGCTTGCGCCCCAACCAACGACTTCTACAGCCACTTACTGCAGACCATGAGCCGTAGTTTTGCTACTACCATTTAAGATTCTGGGCAGCCACGAAGAAATGTGCCAAGGGTTGTCAATGGGAAAAAAAACTTGTAAGTAGGCCATCGCTCGTGGCGGTGGCCTCCCGTGTTTCTAATCTTTTTTTTACATGATGCAGGAACGGGTGTGCGATTTTTGGTAGACACAGGTGCTTGTCGTTCTCTTTTGCCAAGGGAACTCTTCAGGATACGACGTAGTCTGTCTATGACTGCCTACGTCCGCCTGGTAGCTGCTAAGAGATCTGTGATACCTACATACAGTTATGAAAACCTCACATCATTGTTTGGAAACGGTAAATTTAATTGGAAATTTCTCTTTGCTGACATCGCATTGCCCATCTTCGGTGTGGATTTCCTCTCTCATCTCCACATTCTGGTCGATGTCGCCCACCGAAGATTGGTCAACGCAGACTCATAGTTGTCGACACCTCTTCAACCCGCCCCTCCAACTTAGCTCTCCATATTAGCGCACCCACGGATGCCTACGCCCACCTCCACACGTCGTACCCGGAAGTTATCCGTCCAGAACTTCGCCCACAGCTCCTGCCCAGCACGGTATTTATCACCATATCAAGATGACAGGACCCCCAGTCTTCGCAAAATTCAGACGTCTGGCACAGGAACGATTGGCAGCCGCCAAACAGACGTTCGCCAAAATGAAGGAAATGGGCCATTGCCAAAAGGCCCCCAGCCCATGGTCCTCACCCTTACACATTGTTCTGAAGAAAGACAACTCCCTCCATCCGTGCAGGGATTACAGGCGCCTGAACATGCAAACAGAACCAGATCACTACCCCCTCCCAAACATCGCAGACATGACCTCCTACCTGCACAAAGCGAAGGTTTTCTCCAGGCTCGACCTCCTGAATAGGTATTATCAGGTGCCTATGAACCCAGAAGACATCCCCAAAACTGACATCACCCTTCCGTTTGGTACATTCACCTTCAATTACTCCTGTTTTGGCCTGCGTAATGCTGGAGCCACTTTTCAACGTCTCAAGGATGGCATCTTCGGGGACCTCCCCTTCTATGATTGTTATGTGGATGACATACTTGTGTTCTCTTCCTCAAAAGAGGAACACCTCCGTCACCTGCGCATCGTGCTCGAACGCCTGCAACAAAACGGCCTTTTAGTCCGGTACGACAAGTGTACCTTTGGCGCCAATGAAGTGTCGTTCTTAGGGCACCGCATCACTCCTAAAGGAGTCCTTCCCATCCCTGAGAAGGTACCAGCCGTTCAGAACTTCCCCACGCCCTCGACCGTCAAAGCTCTGCAGGAATTCTTGTGCACGATCAACTATTATCACTGTTTTCTACTAGCCATTGCCGCAACTCTTGCTCCCCTCTACGCCTCCCTCAAGGGCAAGCCAAGAGACCTGAAGTGGGGTCCCCTTCAAGAACCGGCCTTCTGCAATGCGAAGAAGGCCATGTCAACCGCTGCAGCTCTCACTTTTCCCATCCCACATGCCCCTCTGCTTCTCTCCACCGATGCCAGCAACGTTGCTATTGGTGTAGTACTCTAACAGGTGGTCAATGGCTCGCCCCGCCCATTGGCCTTCGTCAGCAGGAAACTGTCCAAGGCAGAATCAAGTTATTCTACATTCAACACCCCAAATTGCTGGCGGTGCACTTGGCTGTCCATCACTCTCGCCATTTCTTAGAAGGTACGCCCTTCATCATTCGCACAGACCACATGCCTCTGGTGCACGCCTTCACTCGACAGTCTG
>NC_090741.1:129268078-129270578 GCF_036898095.1 Palaemon carinicauda | reverse complement strand
TGCTGGCAGCTATGCAGGCTGCTGGCAGCCCTGTCATTTGTCGGCAGCCATGATGGCTGCCAGCGGCTGGCGGCTGCTGGCAGCTGTGATGGCTGTTGGTGGGAAGTCCCTTCTGTCACCAAGGTTCCTCAGTCCTCCCTTGGACTGCCGGCCACAAGTTCTATTGCCGGGGTATTGCCAGACCGGCACAGATAGGGGCTGACTCAGCCGGCAGTACGCCGACTGTACCAGTGCTGCCGGGTGCTAGCCTGTTGGCTATGGGCCAGCCGGACCTTGCCGGCGATGGTACTGGTGGCTGGATGGAAGCCTGAATGTTACATTCTCCCCTTTCATTTGAACCTTCTTTCTGGAGAAAGGCAGTAAATTAGATATTGACATCCTTAATTAGTGTATACATACACAGTAATAAGGCAGCCTCCACTCCATGCTGTCTCTCTCTTATTTAGCTAGCTTGCTGGCTGCGCTGCCAGGGACTAGTTATGCCGGTTATATGCCGGCTGAATTACAGTATATGTATATACAAGTAGTTAGTATATTTGTAGTATAGGATATACTGCAGATAGAAAAACTATTGTATATATTATACTAGTAGTTATTTTCCAATATATCTTGGGTATCCTTGCCCGGGTGTTTGCTGAGACCAATCCTATATTGAAAAAATAGAATTTCTTCAATATTCAGATTAAGAATCAGTTTTCATATTACCCTACAATATTGAATAATTTAAATGGCTGGTGGTATTTCACTTCTAACCTTAAAATGTTAGAACCCTTATCCTGAGTTTCCTTGATCAGGAAGCTCTAGGATTTTAATATTGTAAGGGAAAGTCACAGTAAATGGGCTGGGTAGGATACACAAATATATGTGTTTTATATTTACTAGTCCAGTCGGCGTCATGCCGGCTGGACCGTGCCGTCAGATGCTTGCTACAATAGCAGCACAATAGGTGAACTACATTATACATAATTATACAGTCGTCGGGATTTTACAAAATAGTATACACTGCAAACAGAAAACTATAGTATGATTATACGGTAGTTAGTTTCTAACATATCTTGGGTATCCTTGTGTGGGCTTCTGCTAAGACCCTTCCTTTATTGAAAGAATAGAATTCCTTCAATACTCTGATTAGGAACCAGTCATCCATTCTCCACAGTGTTAAAGAATAAAAAGGGGCAGTGACTTGTACACTATTCTACCCCTAGGGGATAGAACCCTTTTATTAGAGTTCCTTGATAGAGGAACCTCCTTATAGTTAATAATGAGAGGAGGTAACAGCATTTGCTTGCAAGGGATACACAAGTATGTGTCTCCCACTATCCCTTTCTAGCTTATTATCCCAAGCTATTTAAGTTAAAGGATGACTTGTACATATTGCTTATCAGTGAGATAATGAATTGTGTACTCATTCTGCTTTCCTTTCTTTACAGGAGGAACCCCAGATGATATGTGTTGCAGTGTTCTGCAATATCAAGAATAAGTACTTTTATGGTCCAAATTCATGCAGGTTTCATGCCCCCTGCAATGTTATTTCTGAATCCCTGCATTATTGGAACCCTCAAAGTTGCAATGTATGTTGGACCTTAATGTCTGAGGGTTTCAAGAATACGAAATCGATGGAGTCTAGGGATGCAGCTCGTAAGAAACTACGAAACTGGGTGAAAGGATTCCAAAAAATCTCTCCGAAACCATACCTACCTATTGATAGGTTACTATTCCCGAAAGCAAGTAAGGAAATAGTGGTGCCCCAGGCATGATTCACACCTCCATGTGGCCAGGTAGCCATTGGGACGGAGGGCAGGAAGCCCCCACGGGAAGAGGTCGACAATGTCATGTCGGAATTGCTTCCATATGTGCCGGGTCTAGAGTCGTTAACATCGACATATTCACCCTCTACCCCTCTATTTGACAAAATTGACCAATTACTGGCGCATATGAAAGGTCTAAAAAAAAACTTTCACAAACAAGACGAAAAGGAAGAAGCAAAATTCAAGATAGACCTCTATGAAGCTCCACTTGTCGCTCCACAAGAGTTATACAAATGACCCAGAGACCATGACCTTCCGATGTGCTGCAAAATCAATCCCTGAGGTTTGCGGAGCATATGCCGACTTTAAACGGCAAAATCTACATCTCGAAGAAGATGGGTGCTGTTCCTTTGGACAAAATCCAGTTTTGGCCAAGCTTTGAAACTTTCCCAAATTGCTTTACTCGACTGAGGCATGAACCAATGTTAAGAAAAGAAACGGAACTGAAGGAGGTCATGATTCTCGACCATGATAAGGCACAGGCTATCTTGTCAATAAGCCTGAGAAAGGCGGGTTACTCAGTGTTGAAAGTGTTTACACTAAGTAACAGACACCCTTCCTTTTCTTGCTCCTGCTTCAATATTATTCCCCTTTACGTGGAAGGCATTTAAATCTGTTGCCAAGGCACTGGAGGCAGATAGACCATGCCCTGCACTCGAGGAGTGCAAGCCTCTGTCACTAGCCTTTCCCAT
>NC_090741.1:129258078-129263078 GCF_036898095.1 Palaemon carinicauda | reverse complement strand
AGGTTGATGAAAATGGAAGAACAACTAAAGGTATTAAGGGAAGCATTGCAGTTGAGTAAGGAGCGTGAGGAGAAGTTGTTGCAAGGGAATAAAGGGTTAAGGTGGGAGAATGAGGAGATGCGAAATTAACTGAAAGCGCTAAAGGGAACTGTGGAGAGAGTGGAAGAGGGTGTTGAGGTGAGGATACGAGAGAATAAAGAACGAATGGAGAAATTAATGGAAGCTAAGAGGGGGAAAGTAATGGGAATGATGAAAACTTTCTTGGGTGAAGGTGCAGTCGGAGTAGTGGCTTCTGCTTCAGGTAATGGGTTGATAGTGGAAGAGAAGATTAAAGTTAGTGATAATAGGGAAGGTAGTGATAGTGAGATTGAAGATAAAGGAATTAAGCATAGTAAAGATGAACAGAAATGTGATCAGAAGAATGAGAAGAAAGGTAAAAGTAATATGAAGATGGAAAAGAAGAAAGGTCAGGATGAGAGTTAAGATGATCATGAATGGGTGAAAGTGGTAAGTAAGAAAAAGGGTAAGAAGGGAATGGTTAAGGATAGGAATTTAAGTGTTGAAGTGGATTCATTATATTCAAATGAGGAAGAAGACAACAAGGGAGTAGGCCATTAAGATAATGAGAATGAAGTTGAAGTTTGAAAGACAGTGTTTATGAGAGAGGTACCGAGGTATGAAAAGTTTAATGAACATAGCAGTAGGGATGTGTATGACTTTTTTAAGGATTATGAGAGGTATTGTCAGAATAAGTATGGTGATAGTAAGAGAGTTTGTGTTAGGGAGTTAGGAGAATATTAGACTCGGTATTTGTTGACGATGTATGGTGTGATAATGAGTGTGGGGGATGTTGAATATGATAGTGTGAAAGGTAGGATATTTGAGCAGGTAAAACGTATGAAAGGTAGTGTTAAGTATAAGCATAAAAATTATTTTGATGAGGCTCGAATAAATGTGGGTGAGGCTATTTTTATGTATGTATATCGGTTAGAAACGTTAGCAAGGAAGAAGTATGGAGATGAAGGTATACATGAGAATAAGGAGTTAATGAGGAAGTTTTTGGCGTTAGTACCCAAGAATGTGTGTGAATTTATTAATTTGAAACGGAAGGAGAAAATGAGATGGACGCAAGAGACATTGACATGGGATGATATACTAGAGATAGTTGAGGATTATGAGTTGGATAGGTGTATGAAAGAAAGTAAATCTGTGAGTGTAAGAACTGGAATGGAGGAAATTTCATAATTTTAGAGATGCTGTTTTGAGAGGACAGAAGAGGGAAACTGATAGTGTAGTAGATAGGAGTGTTAGGGCAAGTAATGTAGGAATACCTGTAAGGACTAATGAAGGGTTTAGGTGAGGGAATCAGGTTTGGAAGGATAGGAGTGATAAGGAAAGTTTTTAGAAGACAATATTGGGGAAACTCATGAACTGTTGGAGGAAGCTGAGGAAGAATTTTTAGCGAAGCAATGACAGGTTGACCTTTAAACTGAAGGCATGAAAGCAGGTGAGGATATAGAAGCTGAGATTCAACGTGTTGCAGTGGAAGAGAATTTAATTATGTTGAAGAGGTTGGCATAACAAGAAGAAAGAAAAAGAAGAAAGGAAGAAAATGAGAGAGAAGAAAAACAACATGCAAATGAAATGGAAGCAAAGCAAGAAGAAGTCAGAGAGATTGCAAGACTTGCAAGGTTAAGTGAAGCGAGGGAAATTGCTAGACATTAAGAAAAAGAAAGAAGACGAGAAGAAGAGGGAGAAGAAGGACGAGGTGCAAGAGAAATGGATGCGAGGGATATCGTCATGCAGGAAGAAAAAGAGAGAAGAAGGAAGGGAAAGAGATGGAAGAAGCGAGATATGTGCGGGACTTAGAAATAATGCTCACCGGAGCCCGTGTTTAATGTGTCAGAACCCAAGAGGCTAATTCCAAGGTTCATAGAAGAATCCCCAGATGAGTTCTTTGATCATTTGGAAACAGTCGCAGCGACGATGAAATTGCAGAGTGTGCTCTTTGGGAAGGGCCGCAGTGCATACTTATCCTTATCTCAGGACCAGGGGATAGAGTATCAAGAAGTGGAGAGAAGCGTGCTGCAGGTGTATCAGAGGACCCCTGAATATTGTAATGAAAGGTTCTGAAAGGACGAGAAAATTACTTTCCTGGATTACGCTTATAAGGTATAACAATGTTTTAAGAGATGGAGAGAGACTGCTAAAGTAAAGGAGAAGGCTGATTTAGAAGACTTGATAATACTAGAACAGTATCTACAAGGAATTCCTGAACACATTCGAACATACTTGAGAGAGAGAGGGAGAGAGAGAGAGAGAGAGAGAGAGAGAGAGAGAGAGAGAGAGAGAGAGAGAGAGAGAGAGAGATAGGTGAAGAAACTAGATAAAGCCGCTTCACTGAGTGAAAATTAAAATATTATCAGTCGTAAACCCTCCTTGGGTATGATGTTTCAACCGTCGTTCCGACCGTGTCAAGCATTTGCCGAATCATGAAAACCAGTTCGAAATTACTACGGGAACAAGTTCAACAGTTATAACGGATGTAGCACTGGTAATGTCCATAAGCCGAATGTGATCACACCATAGCAACAAATGTCGGATCGCCCTCCTTCTAGTAATGTGAAAGACATGCAGAAGGTTGATATTGTCTGTTTTAAGTGTGGCAAGAGAGGCCATATCAGTAAAGAATGTTGGTCAAACTAACCGAAAGCAGTCACTCAGATGATTAAAGATAATACAACTTCACAGAATGCGAAAACTAAGAAGCAATCGAGAAAGGACTGAGAGGAAAATGAACCAGCCAGCGTTTACACGACGAACAGGACAAGCCCAAACAGTACAGATACCTTTAAACCATATATTTATGAAGTAAACGATCACAGGTCAGGATATTGCGCGAAAAAGGTTGTAACCATAATGTGGTTGTACGGTGAATAAATCCTATGGTGGAACAGTCTCTCACACGGGACTGAATTACTTTGAAAGGAATAGGAGGTGAGGAGGTCACCTCTTTTTGCCATTTAAAACTATCATGCGAGTTGGCAACAGGTAATTTTGACTATGCGGTAAAGGAATAATGGCTATCGAAGGAGTAGACGTCCTGCTGGGTAATGAGGTTGGCGGAGCACCATTCATGCCTTGTCCCATTGTAACGGAGAAACCTTTGAAGCATAGCCCTACAACTGGACTCAAGAAGGACAACCCGTCTCTGTTTTCTAGTGGTGTTATAAGTAGAAGTATGAAGAACGAAGTGGCTGCCAAAGAAGAAGAAGAAGAAGAAATCGAAGGAACAATGAACTTAAAAGATTTGTTTTCCAACGAAGAGGATTCCCTTGATAGTAGGTAAGAAGAGAACTCAGGAGTAAGCCCGAGTGAAAAGAAACAACAGACGAGTGGACAAGAGGACAAAGAAACAATGGACCTGGAAGAAATTAATTTGGAGGATTTGTTTTCCGAAGAAAAGAATTCCCTCGATGATAGGTAAGAAGAAAACTTAAGATTAAGCCCAAGCAAAGAGGAAAGACAGGCAAGCGGAAAAGTGGACGAAAAAGAAAAAGAGATCGAAGGCGCAATGAACTCAGAGGATTTGCTTTCTGAAGAAAAGGAACAACATTCGAGCGGACAAGAGGACAAAGAAGAAAAATAAATCGAAGGAATAATGAACTTGCAGGATTTGTTTTGGAAGAAGAGGATTCCTGTGATGATATGCAAGAAGAGAACTCAATTAAGCCGGAGCGACAAATAAGCAGACAAGTAAACAAGGAAGAAATAGACTTGGAAAGAATATAAATCTCAACGTAAAAATTATGACAAGTGAGTAGGAAAAGGCTGATAAGATTGCAACCAAAGGATGCAACATTAACCCAGTTATTGTACCTTGTGGTGGACAAGATGGAGGAACAGCAGTCTCCGACCTGTTGTTATCTTAAGGATGGGTTGCTTATGAGGAAGCATAGACCAGCTGATATCCCTGGGAATACCGAAGGGGGGATATATCACCAAATATTGATTCCTGCACCGTTGAGAAGACAGGTGGTAGTGATACCACAGGAGACGGAAAATACGTGGATAAGGAAGACGACGGAGAAGATAATGAAACACTTTTCCTGACCTGGCCTGCATTTTGACATGACCCATTTTGCCTTGCATGTCATGTATGTCAAACGGCTGAAAGCCCAACGTGTGCATGAAGGAAGCTCCCTTACCCCCGATTGAAGTGAGAGGAGAATCCTTCAGGAAAGTACCGAAGAAAATGATAGCAGAATAATCAAAGGATCGAGAGAAAACGGAAGGTGAATATGTCAAGAATTTGAGGAATAGGATCAGTAGGATATGAAAATTTTCCCTAGAAGGCATGAAGAGGACGAGTCAAGGACGGACGAAGGAAAGGTTTGGCAGGACGGATACAAATAGAAAGGTTGCCGGACCCTTCAGCACAGGAACAGGGAGAATTTTGGTAGGAAAAAGTAAGGATTGAGAGGAAATGGACGAAGAAAATGTCAAGGATTTGAGTAAAGGAATTGGCGAGTTAAGGAGATTTCACTTAGAAAGCGGTTGTTGGCCTACGCATCGGAAAGAAGATTCCCTCTCACCAACATGTTACAGAAAGTATTCTGGATTTTTTGGGAAAGCAGTGGCCGGACCTGTTATCGAGATATCAGGAGAAAGGAAAACTCAAAGGAAGACCATATCAACTTTGAAACCGAGACTTCAAGCAGCGGACTTCACCAAGAAATTCCTGATTAAACTGTATGTGTCGGATAACGGGATTGGAGCTGTCTTATTGCAAGAAGATAAGGAAGGAATTCTTCACCCTATGTGTGTTATGTTGTCAAAGCAGCAGCGAGCTGACTCGACAGTGAAAACGGATCTGCTGGCGCTGATCGCAGTGATGAAAAGTTTTTTTATTTTCGTAAGTTGACCAAAAAATTAAGAGATTACTGAATATTACGATCAAAATCCTTTAACTTTTGTGAAAAATATTAGAAATAATGAAA
>NC_090741.1:129228078-129248078 GCF_036898095.1 Palaemon carinicauda | reverse complement strand
TAAAAATTAAAGGAAGATGTGAATGTTAGAGAATTGGCCCTGAATGAACAAGACGCGAAAATAGATGACTTGGAAAACAAACTTGCGGACCTTAGCGCACACGCAGCAAATCCCACCCAGACTACAGACCTCACTGAGAAAGCTGACATTCTTGCCATGAATATGGAATCAATTAAAGCAACGCTTCAAACATTGATAGACCCAAAACCGAAGAAACTGACATTTCCTGACAAATTTAAGGAAAAAAAATCAGTTGATAATTAAATCAACTAATACAACAACTAAAATTACTGAAAGATAACGCGAGGTTGAACAAGCACTTAAAGACATTTCTATACCTAGCACGAGGTCAATCACGAATGGAAATGTTGTTGTAAACTTTGCAAACAAAATGATTAGAGAAAAGGCGGCAAACAAAATTCAGATATTGGTGGCTGACACTGAAACGAGAAAAACTGGAAAACTAAAACCAAAAATAATGATATGCAATGTGTACAATGATGAAGATGATGTAGTAAATGCTTTGATTAAAAGAAATCATTGCCTCTACCAAATCCAAAATATAGAAGAGAAGATTAGTATAGTCTTGAAGTTAAGGTCTCGTGGGGGACCACCCACTGTGCTGAAATGTGATCCAATGGGAACAAAGTTTCGTTACGATGGAGTACTCATAACATAAGTGATAGGTACCACGTGATCACCTGCTACCACTGTCAGAGGTATGGACATCTTGAAAAAGATTGCAAGTCTAAGAATGAGGATAAAGTCTGCGGGAAATGTTCAGGAAAACATTCCACCAAGGAGTATAATTCGCAAGTGTCAAAGTGTATAAACTGCGCACAGTTAAACAAACTAGGTGACCACATAGTAAATTCTAAAGAGTGCAAAGCTTATGACTTAAAATTGAAAAGACTAGCAGAAAATACTGGTCATGGTTACTAAGGATGTCATAAACTGTGGCTATGTAAATTTACAATCTGTACGTAAAAAGACTATTCAAATTCTAGAATTGATAATCAAAAAATATTTGGATATGCTACCATTATCTGAAACATGGTTAAATAACTTGGGCAAGGCAAAGATCACTGAAATGATGCCCCACACACACGCCTTCTTTCACATATCGATTGATTGAATGATTTAAAGTTTTCAGGCATCCTGACATCTAAGGTCATTGACGCCATTCACATATCGAGAGAAAGTAGGTTTGGTGGGGCTGTCGGACTCTTTATTCATAAAAGTTACTCAAATCTCAAAATGTTGGAAATAACTAGAGTAACAAGCTTAGAATATATAGAAATAAACTTTACGCCCCCCCCCAAAAAAAAAAAAACAGAAAAATATCCTTTCCCATTATCTACAAACCTCCTAGAACAAACACTAGTAACTTCTTCTTTTTTTTTTTTTTTTTTTTTGAAGAATAAGAAAAATTCGGTGTTTCATTCAGGTGATTATCATGGAGAAAAATGAATTAGTTATCTGTGGACATTTCCACTTTTGGATGGATGACGCATCTAATCCTGATGCTTTGACATTTAGCAAGTTATTGGAATCA
The DNA here is from genome assembly GCF_036898095.1 of Palaemon carinicauda. Lineage (NCBI taxonomy): Eukaryota > Metazoa > Arthropoda > Malacostraca > Decapoda > Palaemonidae > Palaemon > Palaemon carinicauda. The sequence continues at coordinate 129,246,523 of NC_090741.1, read as the reverse complement.
TACCTGGGCATATGTTGAACTTAGTTTTAAATGATGACATTAAATGATATTGTATCTGATATAAAAGTTGAAGAGAAATGTACTATCTCCCGAGTATACAAACTTATTATGTTTAGTCTACCTCAACAGAAACATACCTTAGTAAAGAAAATAAACTTTAGCCATAAATCAAAATTTTTTCCAATCATATCTATTGAAGAAGTTACAAAGAAAATGAATGATGCTATCAACATTTCCCGTGATCATGATGACCAACGTCTGTTGGGAGCTAAGTGTGTTAACTGTCTCACGACCACTTATAATAAAGTGAATGAAAGTGAATATGATACCATGTGCCCACCGATGGAAAAGACTATAACTGTAAAAGTTACATGGAGAGACTTTGGTGAAAAAGAGGGGAAAAAGACGTGAATAAAGAAAGTGGAATAGATTGAAAACTGAAAGTACTTGGGTAGAATACAGAACTGCTACTTGTCCATATAACTACCTACAGAAAAGGAAGAAAAAAGAATTATGTAAGAGAAAGATCCTCGAAGCAGCAACAGACATAAATACGTTACATCGTCTCCTAAATGGTATAATGGGAAATGTTAAAGAAAAGAAGCTACCTGATGGATACAGTGAACAGGAACTAGCATATAATTTTCTAGTATTTTTTAAAAACAAAATTGAGAATATAACCAAGTCATTTGTAAATAATCAACATCAGATTAATGATACGCCAGGCACACTGACAAATTTAATAAGATTTAACAAGAGAACACAAGATGACATCACCAGAATTATCAAGAGGGCATAGAAAACAAACTGTGCGAATTACCCTATACCAATATCTGAAGTAATTGGAGAGAGAAACTTTTCTAGTCTAGCCGAAATAATAATGAGAATAGCAAATGCAAGCATTGACAAATGTAAGTTCCCTAAATCTGGAAAAATGGCTACAGTCACACCAGTTCTGAGAAATGCACTGGGCTACCAGGAATTAAGCTCATATAGACCTATTTCGAATCTATCCTATGTTTCTAAAGTGCTTGAATATGTAATTCTTGAACAATTATTCAGTCACTTAGAAGTAATAGAAGCTTTGCCTGACAACCAATATGCTTACAGAAAACTATACTCTATGTAGAAAGACAGCTGCTCTGTTGTAAATGATATGCTGGAAATGATATATGAAAATAAATGTGGTATTTTAATATTACTCTATCTCAGTGCTGCTTTTGATACAGTTGTGCATGAACTGCTACTAAATTAACTACGGTCCTTTGATGTTGAAGAACCAGCCTTCGAATACCTAAAAGACTACTTAGTTGGTGGAAATTACTGTGTACAAATTGGAAACTCTTATTCATCATATGAACCCTTAAACAGGGGGTTACCCCAGGGGAGTGTACTTGGCCCAGTCTTATTCTGCATATATGCTATTGGTCTATCGAATATACAACAAAGGCATGGCCTAAAATTCAAACTATTTGCGGATGACACAATTTTACTTCTCCGTGAATGATATAGATGACTACTGAAACTCTAAGCCGAATCCTTGATAGTGTTAGAGAATGGATGACATTTAAACAACTGAAATTAAATGAGAACAAAACTGAATTCATGGTGGTGGGTAAAAGAAATAGCGTGTGAAACTTGGGTGTTATTCAAATAAATATATATAGTATATAATATATATATATATATGATATATAAAACTGCTGATTATCATCTAAGAAAAATTACGTTTATAAAAAAAGTACATGGACAAAAATTCTGTAAAGAAACTTGTGATAAACTGTGTTATTATCACGATTGACTACTGCAACTCTCTATATTACATTTTACCAAAAGTGCAACTTAAGAAATTATAAAACATAGTAAATAGAGGAGCAACACTGATAAAAGGTATCCCACGTAGAGAAACGATCACCCCTATACTAAATGATTTAAACCAGCTGCCGATAAAAGCGAGAATATAATTTAAAATATGTAATAATAACCAACCTAGTTATCAAAACCAGTCGTCTCAAATACTTGAGACAATTGCTACATATTGCGCAGCCCACAAATCGTGTCAACACAAGAATAGTTACAGATGGCTTCAAACTGTTTGAACCTAGATATATGTCTACTTTAGGCTACAGAGCCTTTAAATATGCAGCCCCAAGAGAAAACTGAAGACTTTCTTATTTCAACAGTCATGCAAAAATGACGATTTAACGGTAAATGAACAATATGCGATATGAGACATTAAATTCTCTGAACAAACAAGATAAAACGACAGTGGAGGTCCTGTAGAGAGTGGAGTTCCCCTGCTGTAGGGGACTGGGAAAGCAGCCATCAAAGTAAAGTAATGTCCCAACACAGACAAATTATTTCTAAAAGTCTAATTCAGGAAATGGGATAAGTCAGAGGCGAATCTGATCTTTCAAACTTACATGTATTTTCAATAAAGAATTCTACAACATTGATCTCGAGCACTTCAATTACTTTATCAATATTGATAATCCTGGATAGTGTCCGAATATTGTTTTTATGTTATACTTTCTTGATAATCATCATCAGGTGCTTGTATACTACTTTAATACACATCATAATTCCTGGGCAAGTCTAAAGTACGGAAAATAGTTTTTGCTGGTTACTCTACTTAACACTAAAAAAGTATATGTCCAAATCAAAAGCTTAGCTTGGATGGCCTTTGCACAATGGAGTGACGTGAGTCCTCGATCATGGCTCTCCTCGAACTGGCACTAGAGGTGACAGACTATGAAGACATGGTCCTTTGGCGTCATGGGGTAGGTGCCATCTTGCCTAGGGGTTTCGAGGTAGGGGTCCTCTGTTTCCAAGCACTTTGCACCGGTCTCCTGGCTGTAGTCTTCCCACCATTCTGTGAGAGCAAAGAGGAGACAGGAAAAGGTCTTTGTCAACAGAAATGAGAGGGCAACAGACCTCTGTCGCCACTGGGAGCTGAGGCTATGTCTATTCTCAAGCGATAGCAGCAGAAGAGGTCGTTCACATGACCCAAAAGGCGGTTTCAAATATTTGTTACATGTGACAAATCCCCCCTACTAAGTTACAGTTTCTTCTGGAACTGTGGTAGGTTCCAAAAAGAAAACAATCACTACAAAGTTTACTTTAAACTCAAACCCCAAACATGACTGTTCTGCTGCAGTTAGCTATGAGTACACATAGACCCAACTTCTCCCAAGAGAAACTCAAATAGCAACAAACTCCGAACTCTGAACATAGCAAGTTCACATATATCATAACAGAAGTTGTGCTTTTTATCATGAGAAAATAGGAACTGTAACCACATGAATACATAAGATACATAATATGATTAACTGAAAATCAAGAACAAAACACTCAAAGGGTTATATACCCATAAAGGTTATATACTCAAAAAGGTTATATAAGCAAAAAGAACAAGAAATATTGCAAATAACTCTGAAAACTAATACATATGGGTAAATATGGGTAAATATGAGTAAGTAAATACCAAGAAACAAATTACTGAAAAAGGTTACATAGGTATAAAGCAAAAAAAAAAAAAAAAAACCATGGTAAGTAATTCTGAAGAACAATACATATTTGACAACTATAGGAAGCAAAAACTAGAATCAAGATATCCAAAGGTTACACATTAGCAACTGAAATCTAAAACTTCCAATAGTAAAACAAATCATAAAAAAAAAGAACTCAATTTAGGATTTTAATCCTAAGGCTCGCCTAAGCGACAATTTGCTAATCTCAGATCACATATCATGGTCTCACTCTCCACCCTGGATTCTGTAATTAGAGACACGGTATAATAACAATTGACAAAAAAAATCACAATACATTGGTTTTATTTTAATCAAACCAATCTCCATGGAAATGGAAAACATATGTCCACAGAGAAATCATAAGTAAAAAGAAATATACATATCAAATACAGGATGGCCATCGCATATAAAAAGAAAAATTATCACAAATGTTATTAATCATAATATTCTCATATAGCTATATCACACTAGTAAAGTGTTTACAAACCGAAATACTAGTACATAAAAACAAAAAACATCTGTGTGCACACTAAAGCTACAGGCGACACCAATTGGGTCGTTACATCTTCACACCATGCCAGAGATGGTACGTTGAACGGTACACCTGAGGGCTCATTTGGACACAACGGAGCCCCCTCTCGTGTATTCAATGGTACACCTGAGGGCTCATTTGGACACACTGGATCCCCACCCTGTGTAAGAATGTTCCCTCGACCTCCGCATGCATGGGGCACCTGGCAGGAGGTCCTCCTTGGAACTTGCAGTTCTAAGGCCAAAGTTTCCCCTACCGGCAGAGGATCTGTCAACGTTGCTGTTCTGACCCCCTCTGCCCTCCGCCATCAGAGACAGGTAGGAACACATAATATCGGCCTACAACATATGCCCAGTCCAATCAGGACGGCAAGAAAAACACATATACTAGCTAAATAAAAGCCTACACTCAAATTCCTATGTGATGTTTTTGAATTGACAAACTGATTAAAGAAAGGAATGTGATGTAAGGACATGGCTCCTAGTCAAGTCACGTTAAGGTTAACTAACACGTGAGACACATTCACATCTGGCATGATGACAGAAACATTCACTACAGAAGTGTCCCTAAACTGTCACTCATTCACTCTTCCTCTTTCTTTGGCCGGGTAGACGGTACCCGTCCCATTGGACAGAGCACCATTCTAATGTGTCAAGACAGTGACCCCTGAGGTCAACACTTTAACCTCATCCCCTGAGTCACACATCACCTTGTACTTCGACTCTCATCTCACAGACACAATCCAACGATGTCCTAAATTAACTATTTCCCTTTCAAAGTCAGCCTCTACCTCGAACCTACAACTATGTACAAAACTAGGCTCTTCCAGGTATACATCAAAATTACAAACACGCCCGGCAGGCGCAAAAAGCACATACACAGGTTCACACAGCACATGTACTTTCCCTATCTTACAGTTTTGTAAATTAGGCAAGGTCACAGCTCAAGTGTCCTTATTGTTTACAGCAATATACGGCAGATCAATCGATACCCGAGTTGCGAATTCCCCTGTTTTTGTTTGTGTCCACATTGACTTTACTTCATACAAACGAAAATCTGAATCCTCATTTTTAACAGGTATGCCTATGGAAAAATAAAACTTGCCCTTTAACTTAGTAATAGTCACGGATGACATTCGATAGAACTCCGCCAAATTATTTTCTACAGCTGGAATAAACATCGGCACAGACTCATGAATTTTCTTAATTATCCTTAAAAGTTCCCCGGGAGGCAAGATATCTGATGTGATTTCCCCCGTGAATGCCACTTGGTGAGTCTGGCTTGCCATGTTTAGTAAGTGTAAAGTTAGCTCACTAGCTACAAAAGCTAATTGTGTAGCACTTTCTACATAAATCACATCTCCCTGGATTTGTTCTATTTCTTCCCCGAAATTATTAATCCCATTCTCCAACACTGTTAATGCCTCCTGTCCTTTAGTTACTGCTATAAAACTGTCTTCAGTGTCTCATCTACGATATGGGTATGAGATATTACTTTATTTATCATGGTGTGCTGTTCTTTGCTTCTTTAGTTAGCTCACTTTTTTAACTGATAACTGATCGAGTTCCAACCGGGTAATTAGTCCAGTCCAACATCCAATCAATTCGCCAGTCCAATTAACTGCACTTTTCTTTCTATTCCCTTTTGAAGTCACGAAGTCTTCGAAAGTATCCAATGAGTTACCAAGGGCTCTTTTTACGTTATCAAGAATTGCTCTTAACTTAACTACAGCAACATCTTCTTTAACCTGTTCCACTGGATCCTCTAACTTGTTAATCTGACCCAAATTTTGACCAGTTGACTCGCAACTTTTACTGGATCATAACTAATTAACAAAACATGTACGTCAGACGTGAAAGACATCTTGGATCTTTCGTCAAAGACTACGTCTTTTGCATACTCTCACATACGCAAGCAGTTAGCACACAGTGCCGCAAAAAATCGAACACTTCTCATGGCCAACTAGTTAACCTAAGCCTATTGCTAAATACTAGCTAACTGACACTAAACCAAGGCTCACTGTTTTTCAAAGGGCAGTCGCCCCCCCCCCTCTCTCTCTCTCTCTCTCTCTCTCTCTCTCTCTCTCTCTCTCTCTCTCTCTCTCTCTCTCTCTCTCAGCTGAAAAGGGAGTTCGAGCAATGTGCTGAAACTCAGTTGATCCGTCACTGGAATCCAAAACAGGGTAAATTGCTGACACATTCCGATTATCTGAACTCATCATCTCGTTTTCTGGCACAATCTTGAGGGTGGATGCGTGAATCTCATATACATTACCTTTTGCAATACTCTTCACAGTTATTTTGTCATGATTAATATGGATCACCCTGGATGGTCCAATAAATGCTGATTCGAACTTATGCTCTTTACCCTGAAGCCGCTTTATATACACATGATCACCAATCTGAATTTCATGTGATTTCGTTTTATACTTCCTGTTATAACTAAGAATATTCCTCTCCTGGGCTATCTTTAAAAACTTATTTGTAACCTCAAAACCCCTCTTATTTACATTGGCAACATAAGTTCGAAAATAATATACGTTATACACTGGCGGTTTCTCCTTTTTCGTGAAAACATCATATGGCAAATTTGGATCTTGACTGAAAACTTAATAATAAGGCATATCGCCTTCACTCTTATTATAACTGTGTTTAGGGTAAACTGAGCTGTAGACCACATATCAGACCATATATTCGGGTTATCTGCTACACGGTACTTAAGCATACTAATCAAGACCAGATTCTTAGACTCCACCAACCCATTTGAACGAGGCTTGTACAAAAGAATAGGAGAATTCCTAATGCCATACAATTCAGATATTCGATTGAATACTTCATTTACAAATTCGATTCCATGATCTGATACAAATTCTCTAGGAGTACCGAACAGTTCAATGAAAGCTCTAAGAGCTCTAACGACTTGCTGTGCAGTCTTGTCAATCAAAGGTTGCACAAATGTATATCTAGTTTGCGCATCTACTAGAACAAAAATATACTTATGTCTTGCGTGTGATACTGGAGAGGGGCATATTAAATCATTTTGTACACATTGCCATTTCTCTTTAACTAAAGGCCAGACTCAAGCGGGAGGTACATTTAATCTATGTGATCTGAACAGAGGACAAAATTAACATGCGTGTACATAATTCTTTATCAGTCGTTTCATGCCTTTCCAATAAAAATGATCAGTGGCTCTTCTGAGTGTATTCGCTACGCCCACGTGACCAGATACTGGCGATAAATGCGATAATTCCATGGCCTTACTTATGAAAGGAGTGGGTAATACAGTTCGATAAACTAACTCGTTTCGTTTCAAATCAGTGACATACAAAACATCGTCTTCTATTACTAATCTATTAGATGGAAGCAAGACGTCAGTAGGAAGCTTTTCTGTTTCCCCTCTAACATAAGTTTCAACTCTTCCCCATACAGGATCTTCATTCTTTGCCTTTATTAGCTGCGTTATTTCCCAATCACAATCATCCTCATGAATGTCATAAGCTCAAGGACAGGTTCACTCATACGCTGGGCATTCAATTCATTCCTTCTCTCACTGGGCCCAACAAACTCCCTCACACGCTCCGTCCTATTGGCTGCTGTCTCTCCCAGCTGGGAGGGGTCACCGAGTACCGTCTGCTTGCCTTCTTGAACAGCCTGTGACATACTCATCGACCTCGTTATAGTGGCCACAGAATGAGATATGGCATCCGCTACTACATTAGTTCGTCCAGGGATATATACGAATCCAATAATATCGAATTCTAACAAAGCTTCCAACCATCTAGCCTGACGACTTCACAAATCTCATTTCTTGAAAATATACGATAGGGGTTGATGATCAGACTTAATGCAAATTCTATGTCCCAACAGAAAATAACGGTTTCTTTCTAATACCCACTTAATGGCCAGTGCCTCTTTATCTAACATTGAATACCGGGTTTACAGGCCCTTTAATGCTTGTGAGGCGAACGTTACCGGGCGGAGAGTCTGTCGTCATCCAGCTGTTCTATTACTCCCCCAATGGCAACATCAGTAGCATCGCATGTCACGTAGAACTCCCGATCAAATTTAGGGAAGACTAAGAAACTATTTTCAGACAAAGCTTGTTTCAACTTTTGAAATGCATCTTCGTTTTCTCGATTCCATTCCAAATTTTCTGTTCTTCTAAGTTTATCTAACGATTGCAAGATTTTTTCCGAAATCTAATTAATGAATCGTCTGTAATAAGAAGCTAACCCAAAAAATTAAGTAACTAGCTAAAGGGTTAGGGGTCTCAGATAAGCTCAAAAAGATTTTATCTTGTCTACCATCGGGTTTACTCCCTTGTTAGTTAACATGTGACCTAGAAATTGAACCTCTGGTTGAAACAACTGACATTTTGCTAGGTTGACCTTCAAATTATGGCATCTCAACGCCTCAAGAACTTTAACAAAATTATTCATATATTTTTCTACAGTATTTCTTAAAATTATTATGTCATCAAGGTAGATTAACACTGCATTGCCTACCAATCCAGAAAATGCGCTCATCATTACGCGTGAAAAATGAGCGGGTGCGTTCTTTAACACTAATGTCCAGCAACAAATGCTGTTTTCTCTCTACTCTTGGGAGCGAGGGCTATTTCGTGATACCCAGATTTAAGATCTAAGGTCGAAAAAAATGTGTTATTCCTGACTACACAAAATCGCTTCTAAAGAGGGTAAGGGAAACAAATCATATATGCCTAAAGCGGCAGACTTTTTCTTTACGAATACGATAGGAAATCGCTAGGGAGAATCAGAGACCGAGATTATTCCATTCTCTTTCATCTCTGCTAACTGTCTATTTACTTCAGTCTGATATGCTAAAGGTACTCTATAGGGGTACATGACAACTGGCGTACTGTCTCCCGTATATATGTTGAAAGGCATAAAGTTACAATAATTCGAAAGTTCTTCCTCTAACACAAATACATATTGATATTCCTCCAATAGCTGGGCAACATAAAAATGATACTGAACAGGTGTTAAACTATATCCAAAATCTTTTAAGGCGCATGCGCGATATGATGAGGTATTTTGGTTAAAGGCGGTATTAAACACTAAATCAAAATTCATTTCAACCCACGCAATTAGCGTATTCTTTTTATTTAACACTGGTACCGATGCAAGGCTATGGAACAATATCCTTACTTTCCCCTGCTTTATCTGCACTATTGAGTCTTGCAACAACTTATCTACAAAGTCAAAATAAGGCGTAAATATGCCAACCCTTTCCTTCAAATCTTTGTTACACGCACACAGTTCAATTACCATACCAACCAAGGGTCTATACACACTTCTTGTGTAAGTCAAAGGTCCCACTTATCAGTTACGTTAACAACAGGTTCTATTACGGTTGCTACTGATGCAACTGTTCCTCCTATGCGTAGGATATGATCCCTCATGGTTACAGTCAATCCCTCAGGGCATGAAAGTACATTTAAACCTAATAACCAGATCCCGTCTGAACCAAATATGACATCTATCACCGTATTACCCAACTCAGGGATGACATAGATATCATGAATGAGTTTTTCGTCTCCCAACTCAAAAGGTTGTGAACCAAAACTATTTATGAGAACTTTTTTTCCTCCGAGACCTTGACATTTTAAGGGAGCCTCATTTTGAACTTGATTTACTGTAATGTGTGTTTCCACAAAAAGAGACACAAATGCCCCTGTATCTATTAAACAGTTTTTAATACCAGAAGGGAACTTAACTTTGATAAAAGGGTGCTGGGGTGCTGTCATCAGTCTTCTTCCTATTGGGTTGTCCTAGGTTCCCCTGGCACCACTGGGGGCTGTCCTTGTGCTTGCGACGCCGGCCAACCCGCAGGCGGCGACGGTTTTGTCGCTGGTGGCCTCCATCCTTGGGATGCCTGCGTAAAACTGACCGAGCGATTGCGGTAATACTATGTTGTTCCCATCGCAGGTGTCGCTCCTCATGCTGCCGGGGGCGCTGATGTTGCTCCTACGCTGGGGGTTCGAGCCGCATTACATTGGCGGGGGTAGTGTCCCTACTGTTTGCAGTTGAAACAATGCATCTTCTTCTGAGATTTTGACCTCTGCTTTGGTCCGTGGCCCGATGATTTCTTCTGTCCATTTGAATAGCTCCCGGACGATGACGACGACGATGAGGGTTGCTCTAGCCTATATCTTTCCGGTTGGAGTACTTCTTCCGTACTTTCCATAAGAATTCTCACGTTGTCCAAAGCCCTCTATACGGGTACGGGCTGAAAAAGTTTACCCCATGCATATGCAGGTACGTGTGACTTCATGACCTTCTTCAACCAACGGTCCTTAATGCCTTCCAAGGTATCATGGCCATCCGAGAAGTCGTCCAAGTCTGCTGCTATTCTCGTGAAAAAGTCGAAAATGTGTTCGCCTTCTTTCTGGACAGGAACCTAATTGCATATGTGTTGATGCCAACTAGCGGTACATAGGCCTAACCTCCGTTGCAGGTGTATTTTCAGGTGCTCCCAAGACCAGGGCTCGACGAATTTAAGATCTCTCTTCACTCTCCTATAGGCATTTCCTTGATTTCTCTGTTTTGCCAAAATAATTTTCTGACGATCGGAACGTAGAAAGTAGAGGTCCCCTTTTTGTTTTGTTCCTTGTTGTTGTCGGCTACCCCCCAAAATTGGGGGAAGTGCCTTTGGTATATGTATGATGTATGCCAAAATAATTTTCTGACGATCGGTCCAACATCGCTCTGACGTCGCTGCCTCAACTGAAGTAAGAAACGTCTCGATCGATATAAATCTTCGCCCTTGTTGTGGCATTGTGTCATCAAAAATGGATACATACTCCAAAAGAGGTGGAAAACTGCCGTAGTCGCTGTGTCTTCCATTCCCTCCGGCCCGGGTTTCGAGCCCATCTTCTAGAGAAGGGCTGTTTAGGTATGCTCCCTACCGTGCTGGTCTCTATGTGCCCGTCGATGTTCCACTGTGTACAGGTTCTCCTTGCGCCCTTACGACATGATGTAGGGCTCCGACGGTTTCGTCGACTTCAATGTACAAATCGTCGTGTTCATGTACACTCATGTTGTAATTTTGTATTTCCACTAAGTTAAAAGATATCCCATTAAAATGCCACCAAAATTTGTCCCACCACAGACAAATTATTTCTAGAAGTTTAATTTAGGAAACAGGATAAGTCGGAGGCGAATCTGATCTTTCAAACTTACATGTATTTTAAATAAAGAATTCTACAACATTGACCTTGAGCACTTCAATTACTTTATCAATATTAATAATCCTGGATAGCATCCAAACATTATTTATATGTTATACTTTCTTGATAATCATCAACAGGTGCTCGTACAATACTTTAATACACATCATAATTCTTGGGCAAGACTACAGCAGGGAGACTAGTTTTTTGCTGTTTACTCTACATAACACTAAAAATGTATAAGTCCAAATCAAAAGCTTAGCTTAGGTGACCTTAGCACAATGGAGTGACGTGAACCCTCGATCATGGCTCTCTTCGAATTGGCACTAGGTGTAGCAGACTATGAAGATATTGGTCCTTTTACGTCATGGGGTAGATGCCAGCTTACCTAGGGGTTTCGAGGTAGGGGTCCGCTGTTTCCAAGCACTTTGCACCAGTCTACTGGCTGTAGTCTTACCACCATTCTGTATGAACAAAGAGGAGACGGGAAAAGGTCGTCGTCAACAGAAATGAGAGGGAAACAGACCTCTGTTGCCACTGGGAGTTGAGGCTATGTCTATTCTCAAGCGATAGCAGCAGAAGTCATTCACATGACCCCAAGGGGGTTTCAAATATTTGTTACATGTGACAGTAAATTGAAAAAATTGGCAAGGACGATCAACAGGTCGCCATACACCATTTAAACTGCCTTCTTTCAGGGTGCCTTTAGGATTGGTCCTCAGTCCCAGGAGGACTCAATGAAGCTTGGTAAACTAGTCGGTGTCCTTGCAGCGTGACATCAAAGTTGCCTCGAGGGTGCATTGAAAACATTCAATCAATCCGTTTGCAGCAGGGTTGTAGGCAGTTCTCTGATCTATGGTGAATCCCAGGAGATTTTCTAATAATGTCTATAATTGAGAGGTGAAATTTGTACCTCTGCCAGAAGTAATATGTTCAGGGATACCAAATCTTGCAATCCATCCTAAGAGTAAGGCAGATTTACATGGGGCAAACATTACAATTATCATGGGAATGGCTTCAGGACAAATAGTGGAGAAGTCAATGACGGTTATGATGACCTAGTGACGTGAGTAGGGGACCTACTATGCCGATGTGAATGTAGGAAAAAAGATGCTGTGGTTGATGAAAGTTGTTCACTTCTGAATATGTGTGTTAATGTACTTTTGAAGATTGGCATGAAGTACAGACGTGTACCCAATCCTTAGCATCTTTAGTAATGCCATGACAAATGAACTTCATCTTCTGTAGCAGTGCACTAGATCAGCACGAGAGATGTGAGATGCAATGAATGAAATCAAACACCTGTGTGCCCGTGGGTGCAGGTATCCATGGATGTGGTCTACTGGTACTGATGTCAAAGAGGAAGATGGCGTTGGAGTTGGCGAAGGGACATCATCCCAGCAGCGGAGGGATATACAGGATGTCCCACATAGTACTCTGGATCTTATCTTTTGGCTTATTCCAAGGCATTGTATTCCAATCCTAGGTGACTGACATCCAATGTATTTCTTGACAGGACATCGACAATGGAATTAATTTCCCAGGACGTGTTGAGAGGATAATAGCATTCAACCGCAGAGGAGATATGACTACGTTGATGAGGAAACCAGGCATCAAACTGTTGAGTTAAGTCTTGTACCAAAGGTGTATATTCGGTGCAAAGGATGAGGGGCCTACCTTCCAAGAAGTGGTGAATGGGACAGAAAGCTTAATGCACATCTACTAATTCACGGTCAAAAGTAGAGTATCCATATTCTGCCTTTCACATGTTTCTACTGAAGAAAGCCAATAGGGGTTGCAAGCCATTGACCACTTGCTGGAGTATTGAACCAATAGCGATATTGCTGGCATCGCTAGGCAGATGGAGATTGGTAAGTGACACAGATAAAGTGAGAGGAGCAGTAGTTGATTAAGCACTCTTCGCATTGCAGAAGGTCGCTACTTCAAGGGAACTCAATTCAAGTCTTTTGGCTTTGTCTTTGAACGAGGCGTAGAGGGGAGCAAGAGTGGCGGCGATAGCGTGCAGGAAAAAGTGATAATTGTTGATCATGCCAAAGAATTTTTGCAGTTTTTTTATGGTCAAGGAAATTGATAAGTTTTAAACGGCTGCTACTTTCTCAGTGAGATGTTGGACTTCTTCAGGAGTGATGTGTTGCCCTTAGAACGATATTTTGTTGGCACCAAAGGTACATATGTTGTCAAAGAATATAAGGCTCTTTTGTTTTAGGCTGTCGAGCACAATACATATGTGACAGAGGTGTCCCTCTTTGGAGAAAGAGGGCATAGGTATGTCATCCATGTAACATAAATAGAAGGTGCGGCCCCCTAAAATGCAACCCAGGAGGAGTTGAAAAGTGACCCTGGTATTGCAAAGGCCAAAACAAGAGTAATTGAAGGTGCAAGTACCTAAGGGGGTGGTTAGGGTGTTCTTTGGGATATGTTCTGAGTTCATGAGCACCCGATAATACCCCTTCAGGTGGTCACGCATGGAGAGCAACTTTGCTTTGTGCACTTAGGATGTGACGTCAGTGCTGATTGGGACGTGATAGTAATCTGGTTCTGCCTGGCACCTGTAATGGCCATATGTCAGCTTCGGTCGATATTGAATAGATATCCTTTTCATTAGGAGTGTCGGCGTTGATGGAGGTCTTGAACTAGGTCAATTTGCTGTCCGTAAGGACTTCTACTTTGGTTATCTGGTCCTTCATGGGCAAAATCTTGGCAAAGATTTTGACAGCACATAAAGGTTCAGGTAGGCGTTGTAACCAAAGTGCATGAAGTAAGTTCATATTAAGAGGTGAGCTGTCTGCGGCAGGTTATAGGTAAGCAATACTGGTCCCTTCCCTGAGGGAGAGTGAAGCCTTTTGGTTTTCCATCGGGTGTTGATAAAGATTACATAAGTTTGTCTATACGGGCAGCTGGCAATGGCAAGTAGTGATCCAGGAGGTATGTTTTAAGGGTGTCGTACGTAACTCTGGCGTCCCTACTCTCGTAAAGCCAGTCAGAGATTTCTGGGAAAGTGTGCTCGGAGACCACTGCGAGATCTTAGTCTGCTGAAGAAGTGGACCTTTGCGCACTGAAACCATGCGAATGCTTTTGTACTGACAAAGAGCGGTAATTTAATTAGAGTTGCTTAGATAGGAGAACAAGGTTGAATAGTGGTATCATCGAAAAGTAAATACTGGAAGTGAAGGGGAAACGGGGTACCGGCTGGTCACTTCGATTGTCACTAATGTGAGAGTGAGCTGTGAAATTGTAACTAAGAGGCAATGTGAATGCAACTGACTTTATATAACAGACAGTGAGCTCATACACAGGAGTTTCATAGCAAGTGGGTCAAAATGATTCCTGAAAAAAGAGGTTTCAACAGGTTCTATTAATAGTGAAGTGTAGAGTGAGATATACAATAACAAAAGAAAATACTATTACAGTATGCGATCGTATGTGAAACACATGCAGTACAGATTAAACATCACTAAAGATAATTTTCCCCTTTTCATCTCTTCTTATCCTTATTTTCCCAATAAAGGAGTTTTCCAGTTTTTTCACCATAAGAAAAATATGACCAATCATCCCATTCATTCCTCAATAAAAGAATCATTATTGAATTATTAATTTTAAAGCATTCTACTTTAGCCATTATATGTATATTGATGCTTTACATTATTTTCCTAGATATTTATCTTCCCTTGGATTTATATACACATAAACTTTTTTAAGTAAATATGCTTTTACAATTCTTCAAATCAAAGTGGAATTTGTAAATAATAATAATAATAATAATAATAATAATAATAATAATAATAATAATAATAATAATAATAATAATAATAATAATAATAATAATAACCCTCAAATATTTACAATGAAGTGGAGACGAATTTTCGGTTATCCTGGTGGTGTAAGATTTATAAAGAAAGAATCGAATAGGCCAGAATGTTCGTTGTATGTGCAGACAAAGGAAAATCGAGCAGTAGGTACAGAACGATACAGCACAGCACTATGCAGCCAGTCAAAGGACCAAATAACTCTCTAGTGGCTGTATTTAGACGAGTTGCTGTTGCCTTGACTAACCTACTACCCTTCAGAGAGAGAGAGAGAGAGAGAGAGAGAGAGAGAGAGAGAGAGAGAGAGAGAGAGAGATGCTTTAGTGGCAAATAGGTTAGGTGTTTGAACTACTAAGAATGGGGACTTGTCCTTGCACAAACTTCATAAAAGTTAAATGCAGTGCCGAATGTTGGCCAAAAATCTAATCATTACCTGGTCACGTGACTATTACTTTGCAAAGCAAAATGTGATTAGAATTGACATATATCGAAAAATGATTGGACTAGAAAGCTCATGGATAACTCAAATTTCTGATATGATTGTAATCTGAAGTTGAACCAACTTAGCCAATTGTGGCCAGTGTACTCTTATTCCCAAGTATTGCAATGAAAATTAGAAAATCGGCAATAGGTATATGTTTAAAAGCTGGAATGAGCTATATATATATATATATATATATATATATATATATATATATATATATATATATATATATATATATATATATATATATAATATATATATATATATATACATATATATATATATATATATATATATATATATATATATATATATATATATATATATATATATATATATATATATATGTGTGTGTGTGTGTGTGTGTGTATCATAGTAATATATTGCTACACATGATTATCATTGTATTTCAATATATAAAGCACAGAAGAATTGTCACTGACTTTTTTCTTTCTTCGTAGCCAAGTGGATACAAGCTTGCCGACTAGGGTTCAATTCCTGGCCAGTCACAAGCTCTTGTGTTTCTGCGATTTAGCCTGGGGCTCTGATCCCGAGGTCGTTAAGAGAATCCAGACATTAATGTATCAAATATTTAAATGGCTTATTTGAATATGAAAAACACGTCTAAATGTGCAAATTTTATCATTAATCGAATGCCAAGTAACAAACTACCAATTAACTACGATGGTGAAGATGGGTTGATTTCAATTTAAGTACAAAACACCTGAATTCGACAGGTATTAGTACAGAAGAATTGTCATTGACTTTTATCTTTCTTCGTGGCTAAGTGGTTTAGTCACTGTCTATACAAGCTTGACGACCAGGGTTCGATTCCCAGCCGGTCAAAAGCTCTTGTCTTTGTGTGATTTCGCCTCGGGCTCTGATCCCGAGGTCGTTAAGAATATCCAGACATTGATTAATGTATCAAAAATTTATATGGCTTATTTGATATATATATATATATATATATATATATATATATATATATATATATATATATATATATATATATATATATATATATGCGTAAAAATCACAGGAAAATGGGATGCTCAGATGCAGAAGAACCACAGGGAAAATGAAAATACGAAATATACGCTTAAGTCCTGACTAGTTTCGTGATACTTTTTCAGAGGACTGATTTATTGAGAGAGGTTTCTTTACATTTTATAGGGAAAGCAAACGTACGAACATACATATAGAGATTTAGAGAACAATGACACTCCCTTACCAGCTACCTAGGCTAGGGTCAGGTGGGCGGAGACCCCAAGCTCATTAGACACCTGCGAAAAAGGGTCATTTCAGGTGGCGGGTAAATTCTTGTTTTTTGACTCTGAGTACAGTTTATTTATTTGAAAACACGTTAGCCTTATCTATATAAATACATAAGCAAAGCATGCACATGCAAAAATATATATATATATATATATATATATATATATATATATATATATATACATATACACATACATATACATACATACACATATACATACACATACTTATATATATACAACAAAGTTAAGAAATCTGTATTTACTTCTATGTTTTTAAGAGCATTTCGAGTCTGCAGCCCTGAGTATATTGATGACGAAATAAATGAGATTAGAGCAATAGGTAAAAAACTAAAGTATCCAGAAATTGTGTTAGATGATGCCCCAAGAACAGCAAAAAAGACTTTCTTCGGTAATGATAACAGAAAAAACTACAATACACAAAATTTACTTGTACTACCTTATTGTAATTCTTTTAAAGAAATTCCCCAACTTGAAAAACTTCAATGTAAATGTAGCATTTAAGAGTAAAAATACAATTAAATCAGCCTTAATAAAGAATTCTCCTGAGACTACCAAGGGATGTGTATATCGTATTCCATGCAATGCTTGTGAAAAATACTATATTGGTCAAACTGGTAAAGCCCTAGAAAAGAGAATTGAACAACATAAGAAAAGTGTCAGATATGCTCAAGATAATAATGCACTCTTTGCTCATGTTAGAGATAAAAATCGCAATATTAATTGGTCAGGTGCAAAGAAATTGATTCATTCAAATAACTTAGTGGAAAGAAACATCATAGAGTCCAGTTTCATAAAAGAAACAATTGAAAAAAACTTGAATATTGGTCATGGAATGTATAAACTCGACGCCTTTATATGTAAAGAGATTTGCAAGCTATATAAAAAAAACATTAACCACTTAATGTAGAATTGAATGTATTGTGAATAATTAACGTCGCTGTGAAATTAATATTTAGACCTAAGCTACCATTCATTAAAGGGTACAATTATATAGTATGCATAAGTACATTGGCACTATAGTGTTATGATAGATTTAAGTATTGATATATACTGTACATGATTATATGTTTAAGATATTAATATTGTATGTATATAAATATATATATGCATATATATGTATGTATGTGTATGTGTGTGTATATATGCATGTATATATATATATATATATATATATATATATATATATATATATATATATATATATATATATATATATATATATATATATATATATATATACGTGTGTGTGTGTGTATGCATATGTATGTGTATATATATATGTATGTGTATGTATATGTGTATGTATGTATATGTATGTGTATATGTATGTTTATATATATGTATGTATGTGTATGCTTTGCTTATGTATTTATATAGATAAGGCTACCGTGTTTTCATATAAATAAACTGTACTGAGAGTCAAAAAAAGAAAGAAAAAAAAACAAGAATTTACCCGCCACCTGAAATGACCCTTTTTCGCAGGTGTCTAAGGAGCTTGGGGTCTCCGCCCACATGACCTAAGCCTAGGTAGCTGGTAAGGGAGTGTCATTGTCATGTTCGTACGTTTGCTTAAAGAAATCTCT
>NC_090741.1:129221550-129227578 GCF_036898095.1 Palaemon carinicauda | reverse complement strand
TACGCCTCCCAAATAAATTGGAACCTTCTGGAATTCCCGAATTCCCATATAAAAGGTGACCAAGGTTAGGTTACCTGTATATCAAGATAGAACTACCGGCTGGATATAACCTCCTCCCCCTCTCCCTCTCTCATTCTCTCACGTAATCCAGTTTATTGTCGAACGTGTTCAATGCGCTCTACTGTGTCCTCTCATAAGTGACTCTGTGCCCAAAGCAAATAATGTGTCAAAAAGTTAAAGTTAAAGTGATTTTAAGTACATAATGCTAAGGGAAGTGTTTGCACTGTGTAAGGTTTTTTTGTTAATTGGCCCTGTAGGGAAGATAGATTGTGTTACGTGATCAGGTTATAACATTAATCATTAAGTGTCAAACTTAAACAGTGCATTCTTCAGAATTATTTTTAGCATTTGTAAAATTTCCATTGCTTTATTTCTTTTCTTAGGCTAATATTCAAGTCAAGTAATTACATAATTTCAGATCTTCACATTTTTGTCTTATTCCAAGTTTTATTCAGAATTATTTTTTCCAGTGACCTTTTTTATGTAAAGTTTTTTCAAAGTGTTGTAATTTATATAGAATATATTTACTCTTGTAAAGAGTTTATTATTCCAATCACCATTATTTGGGACCAGATTCCGTACGATTCCTGTTAAGAACCGCAGTGAGTGAAATGAGTTCTAATGATACTTTCGAGTAATTATCCAGTTTAGTTTTGAGTGCGCTTAATACACCTTTGCATATTCAGTGTTTTATATATTGTTGTCTAGGAGTTATTTAATGGTCTCAGAACTCGTGTATTTATGTTTTAAAATGTAACAGTGTTAATATAAAAGGAAACAAGATATTTTCGAATTAGAGATGTTGATTACCTTCCCAGTCGTAGTATATATAACATTATATGTTTGGTTTCTTTTTTTTTTTTTAATTAAGTAAATTTACATAGTATATACAGCAAATATCTATATACACAGATATGACACTTTTACAATATATATTTTACAATATTTTTAATACTTAATACAAAAAAACATTGACTCTCATTGCTTTAACACTACAAAGTACTCTATAAAGTTTTTACCTCTAATGACACAGTATACTTTGTTAAATATTTTCAACATATTGGCGGGTAAAATGCTTCTCTATATCGTAAGATTTTGATAGGACCCACTTGGTGTATTTTATTCTACATCTTAATAAGGAGATTCTTTCTGAAGGAGATACATTGTCATCCTGCTATACCATACACAATTTATATATTCAATGAGAAGAACATTTACTGTGTTTACCTGTTTCTTGGTTTTACATGTGTAGTCCATCATCAAAAATTTTATTGGTTGTTCTACTTTTAATATACATATTTCTAAATTAAGGTTTGAAACCACTCCCATATGGGTTTAACATACATACAAAAATATACAACATGTAAATGATTTTCTACTTCCATACATTTGTTACAGAAATTATCATTTCTTATATTTAGTACTCTAAGCCTTTCTTTTGTGGCTAATGATTCATACAAAAATCTGTACATCAAACTTTTCTGGTACGAATCAACATATTTACACGATAGATTATTCCATATATCCTTCCAGTTAAAGAGTGGATATCTCTCCAATACAATAGACATATGTTCTGGCATTATAGACCTGTAAATATTTTTACTTTTAACATGTGGAAAGTTCGGAGTTTTTATCAATTTCCTTAGGGTATCAACAATATGATTGTAGAAAAGGAGTACCCGAGTATGATACATCATGACAATTTTCCAAACGAAACATATAACTTATTCTAATACGTGTAAAATAAAGGGGTTAGCTGCCTTCCATAAGTTTCTGAATGAATAATCTTCAAATATGTGCTCGTTAAAATAGCTGCTGCCTTGTAATACACATTGATTATACCTATGCCTCCTTCGCTTTTGGAAGATAAAGGGATTCTCTCTTAATAGGCTGATACGTTCCACACCACAGGTACCGAAAGATTGCTTGTTCTAGGAGTTTTGCTTTGCTCTTTACCAAGGGAAACACGTGGCACATGTACCACACTTTACTTAAGATTAAGGAATTAATAATGACAGCTTTTTGATACATAGACAAAAATCTGTTTGAGAGCATGTTTACTCTTACCTGCACTTTGCTAATGAGTTCATCCCAGTTTCCTTTAACCATTTCTTCATAATCATTGCATAGCAACATCCCTAATACAGTGCATTTGTTCTTATGTTGCAACCATTCAACCTGGCCATTCATTTCGATGTTTCCAGTTACCCAGTCCCATAACACAAGTTTTTTCACGATTTAGCTCTGCCCCTGTAGCTTGCTCAAATTTTGCTATTGTATGGAACACTTCCTGTAATGCTCTCAGTTGTTCTAACAAACACCGAAACGTCATCCGCAAACCCTATGACAGAACACTGGAATGCATTTGGGAGTTCTATTGGTTGAACACTTACATTTTGTTTCATAGTTCTATACAGTGATTCTTGAACAAAACATATGCTATCATTGACATAGGACAGCCCTGGCGTATCGATCGTTCAACAGGAAAATAGTCACTAACGATTCCATTTATACAAACTGCACTTAGGCTCCCGTCATATAGCATTCTTATTTTCATAACAAAATCGTCTCTGAAACCCATTCGTGATAAAGTCTTAAACATAAAATCTAGATTTACCCTGTCGAAGGCCTTACTCCAGTCCAGATTGACCAGAGCTCCGTTTAGATTATTTTCATTAACATAATATATGATATCACGGATTAGTGTATTACAGTTTATTATTGATCTCCCTTTTCACCGAACAAAATTGTTCCTCTGATACAACCTTATTTAAAACACTCGCCATTCTGTTTGCCAGTATTCTTGAAATACATTTATAGTCAGTATTTAGCAATGCAATAGGCCTCCAGTTCTTCAAAGATAGCATGTCCCCTCCTTTGTGAACGAGTTTTATGATACCTTTCTTTTGACTCTGCCCCAATTGAAAATTTACGTTTAAAGCATACTTCACCACTTCCGTAAACTCAGGTTTGATAATATTCCATGTTTTTAAGTAAAACTCTAACGGAAGCCCATCCTCCCCTGGTGTTTTTACCTTTGTTCATAGATTTTTAAAGCGTTAAATACCTCTTTGGAAGTTACAAACACTACATAACACTTCGTTGTCTTCCTCGTTTATGGTGCTGTCAATAGACATAAGAAAATGGTCTTGTAACCTCGAGTCTGTATGTACCTTAGAGAATAGAACTTTATAATACTGCTTTACATGGTGAACAATAGCGTCAGTGTTATGCAGTGTTACACCATTCTCCAAACGCAATTCTCTAATAATATTTTTTCTCCCTCTTGATTTCTCTTTCCCTAATAGATGAGCAGACAGTCGCTCCCCATTTAACCTTTCTTCTGTTTTTAACCTAATTTTTACACCTTCACTTATTTCATCTTTTATAGACTTTATTCGATCTTTAAGAATTTTCATTTGTTCAAAATCAATATTACCAATCGAAGCCTTGTTAGCTAAGACTTCTAAGTGGCTTTGTAAAAAATTTAATGTACCATATTTCTCTTGGTTAGCTTGTTTGGACAATCTAACAAAAAAATATCTTACTTTAGGTTTCACAAAATATCCCACCACTCCATAATATTGGGATATTTTCTTTTTTCCCTTTTCAAATAATCCCAAAACTTCTTGAAGTTCTCGTCAAAGTCATCTCTATTCAGTAACGACGTATTCAATTTCCAATATCCCCTCCCCAATCTACCCTGTTTGTCTATAAAAAAGTGGGTTAATAGCATGTTATGATCTGTCATAGATAATGGAATATTTTGACACTGTTTTATGTTACTATACAGGTCACTTACATATATACGGTCAATTCTGGAACCATAATCAGCTCGATAATAAGTATACGAGGGTATATTGTGTTTCGAAAACCATACGTCTTTCAAAGCCAGTTGTTTTACCAGAGACTTGAGTGCTTTGGATACCATCTTTCGTTCCCCGTACTCACATCTCTTCCTGAGAGTACACAATTAAAATCGCCACCTAGAATTAAATTTGAAGTATTTTGCCTCAAGTAATATAAAATGTTATCAGAAAAACAAACTCTCTCTTTCCTTCTTTTTAGAAGATCCTGACGGTGCGTATACATTCAACAAGAAAAAATGACTGCCATTATGTTGGATTCTTGCAGATAATATACTACCTGTTTCATCTTTTTCCGTTGACATTACAGAAAATATTAGACATTTTATTAAATAAAAAACAAGTGCCTCCTTTAAAAATAGTTGGCATATTCAGCAGTACTTCAAAACTTTCCTCAAGATATCTTATCTTATTCCTATCTCTAATATTATGTTCTTGAATAAACAATACATCAATCTTATATTGAGAAGCTAACATCTTAAGTTGTATCTGTTTGTTGAGCTCATTTAAACCACAAATATTTATTGATGCCACTATTAGAGCCATTAGAAAAGAAAAAATAAAGTTAATTTATTTGCTTATTCTAGCAAGTTTAGGACATTTTTCCTCACTGCCATTGGTATGGTCCTCGTTATGTTTATGTTTACCTAATCCAGGCTCACTGTTGGGGGTTATGGCTTGTTCGGTGTCATACTGCATATTCTCTAAATCATCAAGGATATTAGATAACTGAGAATAATTTAACAATGGATTCATAACAATTCCATCCTCATCGTCCTTAACATTAGAAATACTTTCCCTTTCTACACTATTATTTTGAATTTCAGCACTATCTTTACCATGCAATTCAGAATGTTTACATTTCATCGTCGAGACATTCGTTAGTAACCTTTTATTAGCCGTTATATCAACTACTCCTTTCCTTACCTCTTCTGGTTGAGAACCATCCGTCATAACATTGTGTACCTCTGCTTCTACTGTCATTACCTTTATCCCTGGTTCGCTAGTTTCGTTCAACTGTGTTTCTTTCACTTGAGTCCTGTGGATTTCCGTGTTCGTCCCCGTCTGGTAATTCCTCACTTATACTGCTCATTGTTAAATTCCTGTTGTCTTTACCCACTAAATCGTGTAGCTCATCTGTAATTCCGGTGTTCAATGAAGCATTACGACCATCCTCATTACTGCTGCTAGGCTGATTAACCACTTTACTTTCCACTGGTATTAAGGCAGGAAAATCTCGAGTATCGAATACATTTGATCTTTCATATCGACTTGTCTCGCATTCTCTTGCTTCATGAGATTCTGAACCACACTTGAAACACGTTCTCTTTTGACCACTATATAACAACTGAATTTGAAAACCATTCACAGTAATTTTCGATGGAATGTTCTTTTTGACATACATTTTGGCGGTACGTATACCACTTAAAGCACCTTTAAAAGGACCCTGGTTATAAACATTGCGTCTTAGGCCCTCCACTCTACCATACTGTCGAAGAATATTCGTTAAAACCTCATCCTCCATCTCCTCTGGACAGTCTCTAATAGAAACAAAGGTAAACATTGAACTTTCGTCTGTTACTTTCAAAGAAACACTATTACCTGTGGACATGTTTCCCTTCGAAGTCTTGACAACACGATCATAAACCGCCTTTTCAGCTAACTTGACAATTACCTTTTCTCGTAGAAACTGGACTACTTGAAGATCTTGAAGGCGAATACCAATATGTACAAACAATGCCGCACTTACATCCTCTTGCGTTGGCTTTGTGTTCAAGAACACTAACCCAATAGAGTTCACTCTTCTTAAAGCAGAAGCCATTTTCCCTTGGTTCAAACACAGTCTTATTATAGTTTTTAGGGAATAATTCCCTTTAAATGAAAGGCTTTACAGCCACACGGCTAGATAGGGAACCCTGAGGCACCAGCCCCAGGGTACAAAGACTAATCTTCCCAAAACCCAGGAGGGTGTTGATGTTAAATTTTCACTTTGGAAGATTAAGTCTACAGTTTTTACGTAATTTCGCCGATGACCACACTTCCTACATAATCATCAGCTTCATAGTAGACAAGAGGCCACAGCAGTACATCCAAAGTTCCAA
>NC_090741.1:129199050-129216550 GCF_036898095.1 Palaemon carinicauda | reverse complement strand
AAGGAGAAGGCTGATTTAGAAGACTTGATAATACTAGAACAGTATCTACAAGGAATTCCTGAACACATTCGAACATACTTGAGAGAGAGAGAGAGAGAGAGAGAGAGAGAGAGAGAGAGAGAGGAGAGGTTAAGAAACTAGATAAAGCTGCTTCACAGAGTGAAAATGACATTATTATCAGTCGTAAACCCTCCTTGGGCATGATGTTTCAACCGTCGTTCCGACCAAGTGTCAAGCATTTGCCGAATCATGGAAACCAGTTCGAAATTACTACAGGAATAAGTTCAACAGTTATAACGGATGTAGCACTGGTACTATCCAGAAGCTGAATGTGATCGTACCATAGCAACAAATGTCGGATCGCCCTCCTTCAAGTAATGTGAAAGACACGCAGAAGGTTGACAGTGTCTGTTTTAAGTGTGGCGAGAGAGGCCATATCAGTAAAGAATGTTGGTCAAACCAACCGAAAGCAGTCACTCAGATGATTAAAGATAATACAACTTCACAGAATGCGAAAACTAAGAAGCAATCGAGAAAGGACTGAGCGGAAAATGAACCAGCCACCGTTTACACGACGACAGGACAAGCCCAAATAGTACAGATGCCTTTAAACCATATATTTATGAAGTGAACGATCCCCAGTTAGGATATTGCGCTACACAGGTTGTAACCATATTGTGGTTGTACCGGGAGTAAATCCTATGGTAGAACAGTCTCTCACACGGGACTGAATTACGTTGAAAGGAATAGGAGGTGATGAGGTTACCCATTATTGCCATTTAAAACTATCATGCGAGTTGGTGAAAGGTAATTTTGACGATGCGGTAAAGGAATAATGGCTATCAAAGGAGTAGACGTCCTGCTGGGTAATGAGGTTGGTGGGGCACCATTCATGCCTTGTCCCATTGTAACAGAGAAACCTTTGAAGTATAGCCCTACAACTGGACTCAAGAAGGACTACTCGTCTCTGTTTCCTAGTGGTGTTATAAGTAGAAGTATGAAGAACGAAGTGGCTGCCAAAGAAGAAGAAATCGAAGGAACAATGAACTTAGAAGATTTGTTCTCCAACGAAGAGGATTCCCTTGATAGTACTTAAGAAGAGAACTCTGGAGTAAGCACGAGCAAAAAAAAAAAACAACAGACGAGTGGACAAGAGGACAAAGAAACAATGGACCTGGAAGAAATTAATTTGGAGGATTTGTTTTCCGAAGAAAAGAATTCCCTCGATGATAAGTAAGAAGAGAATTAAAGATTAAGCCCTAGCAAAGAGGAAAGACAGGTGAGCTCACAAGTGGACGAAAAAGAAAAAGAGATCGAAGGCGCAATGACATCTGAGGATTTGCTTTCTGAAGAAAAGGAACGGCATTCGAGCGGACAAGAGGACAAAGAAGAAAAATAAATCGAAGGAATAATGAACTTTCAGGAATTGTTTTGGAAGAAGAGGATTCCTGTGATGATACGCAAGAAGAGAACTCAATTATGCCGGAGCGTCAGACAAGCAGACAAGTAAACAAAGAAGAAATGGACTTGGAAAGAATAGAAATATCAACGTTAAAAGTATGACAAGTGAGTAGGAAAAGGCTGATAAGATTGCAACCGAAGGATGCAACATTAACCCAGTTATTGTACCATGTGGTGGACAAGATGGAGGAACAGCAGTCCTCCGACCTGTTATTATCTTAACCCTGGAACGGTACGGTGGGTCGTCCGCGACCCCGAGCGTCAAAAAAAAGAGGTTTTTCTCACGTGACTCACCCCCCGTGACTGAATTTGTGGGTGATCGACCTGCAGTAGGTGTCTCGCCTACACGCTCTAGTAGTGTCCAGATGTGCATTGCTGTAGCTGTACTTCCTTCCCCGATTTCTGAGACGCGTCGGGGTCGAGCGCGACAGAGTTTACCCTTCTAAGGTAATTTGCATAATTATCAAAGTTATTACGTATAATGAAATTGTCGTAGAATGGTGCAACTTGTATAGGTTATCAGTTGTGGAAAGTCTTGGTGGATTGTTTGGCTACCATGTGCATGATTTTTTTTTTAGTTAAAATGTCCTTCATCACCACGAGGACCATTTTACCGCGAGTGCCCCTTTTTAATTTTTTTTAATTTTCTTGCCAAGTCATTTTTCCGTAAGATATTGCCAAATAGTGTCGTAAAACTTTTGCTTTTTTAGTGTTGGAAAGTGTGTCTAGATGATCTGGCTACCCATGCGTGACTTTGTTTTTGTCAGATACGACGTAGTTATTGGTATATTGGGTATTTAACTGCGGTTGCCAGTTTCTGTTTTTTTCAACATTTGTAAAAATTTACTACGTAGTAAGGAATTGCCGTATATTATTGATTTTTTTCATGTTTATGTGTTAGAAAGTGTGCCTTGATGGTTGGGCTAACACGTGCATGTTTTTTTTTTATCTGAGATGCCGTATATTAGAATGTTGGGCCTTTTACCGCGAGTGCCCCTTTTTCATTTTTTTTCATTTTTTTGCCAAGTCATTTTTCCGTAAGATATTGCCAAATAGTGTCGTGAAACTTTTGCTTTTTTAGTGTTGGAAAGTGTGTCTAGATGATCTGGCTACCCATGCGTGACTTTGTTTTTGTCAGATACGACGTAGTTATTGGTATATTGGGTATTTAACTGCGGTTGCCAATTTCTGTTTTTTTTCAATATTTGTAAAAGTTTACTACGTAGTAAGGAATTGCCGTATATTATTGATTTGTTTTTCATGTTTATGTGTTAGAAAGTGTGCCTTGATGGTTGGGCTAACACGTGCATGTCTTTTTTTTTATCTGAGATGCCTTATATTAGAATGTTGGGCATTTTTCCGCGAGTACCCCTTTTTATTTGTTTTTCATTTTTTTGCTTAGTCATGTTACCGTAAGGAATTGGCAAGTAGTGTCGCAAAACTTATATTTTTATAGTGTTGGAAAGTGTTTCTAGATGATCTGGCTACCCATGCCTATTTTTTTTTTAGCCAGATATAGCATATATATAGGTATGTGTTCGATTTTCCTGTGATTGCCATTTTTTCGTTTTTTCCCATTTCTTTCAAAATTACTACGTACTAAGGAACTATCACAGAGTAATGATTCATTTATATGTTTATTTGTCGGAAAATGTGCCTTGATGGTTTGCCTAGCACGTGGCTGAAATTTTTTTTTCTGAAATGCTGTATATTAGAATGGCCATTTTTCCACGAGTGCCCCTTTTTATTTGTTTTGCATTTTTTTGCTTAGTCATGTTACCGTAAGGAATTGGCAAGTAATGTCGCAAAACTTATATTTTTATAGTGTTGGAAAGTGTTTCTAGATGATCTGGCTACCCATGCCTATTTTTTTTTTAGCCCGATATAGCGTATATATAGGTATGTGTTCGATTTTCCTGCGATTGCCACTTTTTCGTTTTTTCCCATTTCTTTCAAAATTACTACGTACTAAGGAATTATCACAGAGTAATGATTCATTTAGATGTTTATTTGTCGGAAAATGTGCCTTGATGGTTTGTCTAGCACGTGGCTGAAACTTTTTTCTCTGAAATGCGTATAATAAAATGTTGGCCATTTTTCCGCGAGTGCCCCTTTTTATTTGTTTTTCATTTTTTTACTTAGTCATGTTACCGTAAGGAATTGGCAAGAAGTGTCGCAAAACTTATATTTTTATAGTGTTGGAAAGTGTTTCTAGATGATCTGGCTACCCATGCCTATCTTTTTTTTTAGCCAGATATGGCGTATATATAGGTATGTGTTCGATTTTCTGTGATTGCCATTTTTTCTTTTTTTCCCATTTCTTTCAAAATTACTACGTACTAAGGAACTATCACAGAGTAATGATTCATTTATATGTTTATTTGTCGGAAAATGTGCCTTGATGGTTTGCCTAGCACGTGGCTGAAATTTTTTTTTTCTGAAATGCCGTATATTAGAATGGCCATTTTTCCGCGAGTGCCCCTTTTTATTTGTTTTGCATTTTTTTGCTTAGTCATGTTACCGTAAGGAATTGGCAAGTAGTGTCGCAAAACTTATATTTTTATAGTGTTGGAAAGTGTTTCTAGATGATCTGGCTACCCATGCCTATCTTTTTTTTAGCCAGATATGGCGTATATATAGGTATGTGTTCGATTTTCCGGTGATTGCCATTTTTTCGTTTTTTCCCATTTCTTTCAAAATTACTACGTACTAAGGAACTATCACAGAGTAATGATTCATTTAGATGTTTATTCGTCGGAAAATGTGCCTTGATGGTTTGCCTAGCACGTGGCTGAATTTTTTTTTTCTGAAATGCTGTATATTAGAATGTTAGCCATTTTTCCGCGAGTGCCCCTTTTTATTTGTTTTGCATTTTTTTGCTTAGCCATGTTACCGTAAGGAATTGGCAAGTAGTGTCGCAAAACTTATATTTTTATAGTGTTGGAAAGTGTTTCTAGATGATCTGGCTACCCATGCCTATCTTTTTTTTAGCCAGATATGGCGTATATATAGGTATGTGTTCGATTTTCCGGTGATTGCCATTTTTTCGTTTTTTCCCATTTCTTTCAAAATTACTACGTACTAAGGAACTATCACAGAGTAATGATTCATTTAGATGTTTATTTATCGGAAAATGTGCCTTGATGGTTTGCCTAGTACGTGGCTGAATTTTTTTTTTCTGAAATGCCGTATATTAGAATGTTGGCCATTTTTCCGCGAGTGCCCCTTTTTATTTGTTTTGCATTTTTTTTGCTTAGTCATGTTACCGTAAGGAATTGGCAAGTAGTGTCGCAAAACTTGTATTTTTATAGTGTTGGAAAGTGTTTCTAGATGATCTGGCTACCCATGCCTATCTTTATTTTTAGCCAGATATGGCGTATATATAGGTATGTGTTCGATTTTCCTGCGATTGCCACTTTTTCGTTTTTTCCCATTTCTTTCAAAATTACTACGTACTAAGGAACTATCACAGAGTAATGATTCCTCTAGATGTTTATTTGTCGGAAAATTTTGTTTACTTCTTTTTTGATTGAATATCATCAAATTTTTTTAGCTAAAATATTATATTGTTTTACATTTTTTTTTCGATTTTATTTCCCTTCAAAAAAAATTTTTTGGGTCAGAATTTTAATTTTATAGTCGTAAAATAATCGACAATTATCCAGCAACCCACCATACAATTTTTATGGATATCCAAGAATAATTAGATTAGTAAATAACACCTTGAAATTGACATACCCTTCCTACATTTCAAGTGGCAGATTAGGGAGTCTGAGTCAGTGTGGTTGGCGGCCATTTTGTGGACATATCCGAAGCGTAAGTTGCCCTATCTATATATATTCTTGTTCCCTATAGAATTTGTGATATTTTGGTATATTTTTACCTGCATAAATATAATATTATATATTAAATATATGTATTTTTTTGCGAAATTTCTAAGTACTCAAAAAATTACCTTTAGATATGGCCCCTGATATAAATGTAATTTACAAAATAATGTAGATTTTTTTACATATTTCTATTTCAGGATAACATATGTTTATTCCCTAAAAAAATTAGCCACTTCCTATTTCATTTGGGTACCCAAAAAAATTCATGAAATTTGGACAAATTTTTTTGGTCAAAAAAAGTTACCCTTTTTTTCTCATTTCAGATCTTCACCTCCATGGGTCTGACTTCATCCAAAATACATCAAGATGTGTCTTAAACATTCAAGAATCAATTCCTAAAAGGATTTGTGTATATATGTATAAACTTTTTTTTATGAATTTTTATGTAAGGTCTTTATTCTACTTATTTTTTTAAAATATTTATAATAAATAGTTTTTCTGCAGATGAGTAGTATTTATCTTTATAGTTGTTTTAAGCATTCATTGAAGTTTTTTTGGCAAAAGAAAAAAGGAGGTTACTGCAAAAACTGATTTTTCAAGAATTTTTTTTGCCGTCGGGGTCGCGTGCGTCCGAGTATACCCTTAAAGGGGTGTCCGAGGAGCGTACCTATCCAGGGTTAAGGATGGGTTGCTTATGAGGAAGCATTGACCAGCCGATATCCCTGGGAATACCGAAGGGGGGATATATCACCATATATTGATTCCCGCACCATTGAGAAGACAGGTGATAGTGATACTGCAGGAAACGGAAAATAAGTGGATAAGAAAGACGACGTAGAAGATAATGAAACACTTTTCATGACCTGGCCTGCATTTTGACGTGACCTATTTTCCCTTGCATGTCATGTATGTCAAACGGCTGAAAGCCCAACGTGTGCATGAAGGAAGCTACCTTACGGCCGATGGAAGTAAGAGGAGAACCCTTCAGGAAAGTACCGAAGAAAATGATAGCAGAATAATCAAAGGATCGAGAGAAAACGGAAGGTGAATATGTCAAGAATTTGAGGAATAGGATCAGTAGGATAAAAAAATTTTCCTTAGAAGGCATGAAGAGGACGAGTCAAGAACGGACAAAGGAAAGGTTTGGTAGGACGGATACGAACAGAAAAGTTCCGGACCCTTCAGACCAGGAACAGGGAGAATTTTGGTAGGAAAAAGTAAGGATTGTGAGGAAATGGAAGAAGAAAATGTCAAGAATTTGAGTAAAGGAATTGGCGAGTTAAGGAGATTTTACTTAGAAGGCGTGAAAACGAGGCAAGGACGAGTGAAGAAAAGGTTTGCCAAGAAAAGTACGAACAGACAGGTTACGATAAGAAAGCGGTTGTTGGTCTACGCATCGGAAAGAAGATTCCCTCTCGCCAACATGTTACAGAAAGTATTCTGGATTTTTGGGGAGAGCAGTGGCCGGACCTGTTATCGAGATATCAGGAGAAAGGAAAACTCAAAGGAAGACCATATCCACTTTGAAACCGAGACTTCAAGCAGCAGACTTCACCAAGAAATTCCTGATTAAACTGTATGTGTTGGATAACGGGATTGGAGCTGTCTTATTGCAAGAAGATGAGGAAGGAATTCTTCACCCTATGTGTTTTATGTTGTCAAAGCAGCAGCGAGCTGACTCGACGGTGAAAACGGAACTACTGGCGCTGATCACAGTGATGAAAAGTTTTTTAATTTACGTAAGTTGACCAAAAAATTAAGATATTATAGAATATTACGATCAAAATCCTTTAACTTTTGTGAATAATATTAGAAATAATCAAAGGTTAACTAGGTGGTCATTACGTTTGCAACCATATTGTATTAATGTAAAAATTATATTAGGTTCAGATAACCAACAGGTAAAGATAACGTGGTTACAGATTATTTATCTCAGGCTGAATTGATAAATTCAAAACCGAAATAAATAATGTTTTTTGGGGGGAAGCTGTTACGATCTTGAAATCGTTATATGTTCTTTTAATAATTAAAATAAATATTTCCAACAACACCAATTGAAATATGGGAAATGAATATAAAAAGAAACTCCCGAAAAAATACGACACGCTTATTCACAAACTTTTATAAAGAAAATCAATGTTACTAATTCATTTACTTTAACTGACAAATCAAATCAATCAAAAAATCAAGAGAAAAGGGGAACAGTCAGTAAGGTAGAAATAATTATGGAATAGTTTTCTACAACTGCTGAGACAATACTGGTACGGCCTCTTCAGGCTTGAGAACGTTGCAGAAGGGTGGCTGAAATTTCAGATGAAACGGGCACGATGACTGGATTCAAAGACGCAACAGAAAGGGTGGCATCAAGATGGGACATCAGAAGTCTTCCCCAAGAATTCGATGATGGCATTTAGATAAGGCAGGCTGTAGGCAGTGTTGGCTACTTCTCGTCACAAGCAGAGAGGGCTGGCTGCTTCAATTTGTCTCTTCTTCTTAGCCATAACAGGATTTTGGAGATAGGCTTTTGTTGCATGAAGGGAAGGTTAGAATCTGGGTCTATCGGAGATCTGGTCTTCTCTGTTTCTTATCTCGTTAGGACTTGATCTCATCTGCTTAAGACATTGTTCTTCTCTTGTATTTTGTCCTGTCCTATGTCTCCTGGACAATCTCTTCTTGAATTTTATATACCCATGTATGGGCAGAGTTAATTACAGTGGGCAGTGGTAATTTCCATAGAAGGCGTTTTTTAACAATTCTTTGTCTCTATTGGCCTCCTCCAAAACGCCCATTTCAATCACACCATCAAATCTTCTAGAAGAAATTTCTGATGAAATCTGGAGCACGTGTGAAGTCATAACAAAAAGGCAGCACGTGTCCTTCCATGATGACATATTTCATAAACAAGGATTTATCCTTGGTCTCTGTTCCTCAAAATATGCTGACTCAACTAATTGAGATCATGACATCTTGGTCAAAACAGAACATTCCCCTTATCACGGCACAGGCTCTTGCCAAGGCTCGATTTACTTCCAAAATGCTTACGACAGCAAAGTGATGACAGGTTTGACAAAATAATACAGTCGCCGGATCTCGCCTTGCTGCGCACACTTTGGGAATAGATATTTTTGTTTTTAAGACATATCCTTTTGATAGTATTAAATTCACCCATGACACGTTCCCTTAAAGAGAAAAAAATAAAATCAACTGATTTTACATTTTTTTAAAAAACGTCTGCAATGTATTAACACATTCACCCCAGAACTTAGGAACATCTGTATGAAGCTTCAACTCAACATCAGCAAAACATTTTTCTTTCGCATTCCATTCACTCAACAATTCACAAAAAAAAAGAAAAATAAAATAAAAATGCTTTTCTTATTCTGAAAAATCTCTGGAAAGGGAAAAATCTCTGGAAAGGATATCTGCTATGACATTAGTCTTTCCTTTCATATTAATTATCTTAAGATTATATTCTTGTAGTTCTAAACTCCAACGCATGAGAGGTTTCTTCTCATTCTTAAATCTTTCTAAATAAACTAACGGATTGTGATCTGTATGCACAGTTAAACAGGTCTACTACTTACATAAATCTCAAAGTGCTGCAAGGCTGAAACTAAAGTAAACTATTCCTTCTCAATAGTTGAATAATTTAGTTGAGATTTATTCAATTTCTTTGAATAATATGTGACTTGCTTCGCCCCATTCACTTCTTGCAACAAGACTCCTCCTATACCAATGTCATTAGCATCGATCGCTAAATTAAATTCCTTGGTAAAATCACATAACAATAATACTGGCTTGTGAAGCGTTACGGCCCTTAATTTATTGAAAGTTTCTACACATTCCTCATCAAATACAAAACTTCGTCCCTTCTTAAAAACATTAGCTATGGGAGCGCTTATTCCTGTAAAATTGGGAATAAATTTATGGAAATATGAAACCATCCCGAGAATTCTCATGGCCAACTTTTTAGTTGCTAGGATTGGGAAACTGATGATAGCTTCTGTATCCCACTTTTATGACAAATCTTACCGAGACCCACACTATGCCTTAAGTAACTGATATAGGCTTTCCCAAATTTGCATTTCTTTAAATTCAATAAAGGTTTGCTTTTTCATGGGCTGTCAGGACTTTAGCTAATATTCGTAAATATTCTTTCCAAGTTTCTGAAATAAAATAAGATCATCTAAATACACGACACAGTTATCAATAACATTTAAAACATTATTCATTAATGCTTGTAAAGTACTCGCTGCTTTCCTCACCCAAAAGGCATTACTTTAGGTTCATAACTACCGAACGGTGTTATAAAAGCTGATATTTTCCTAGCTCATCTGCTTAGAGGTACTTGCCAATAACCTTTGGCTAAATCAAACTTGGAGATGAATTTAGCATTTCCGATCCTATCTAAGCAATCATCGATCCTGGGTAGGTAGTGGAAAACTACTTTGCTTAGTAACACTATTTACTTCTCTGAAATCAATGCACAATCTCCCTGACCTATCCTCCTTTTTTACCAAAACTACCGGAGAACACCATGCATTCTCGATGGGAACTATCAAATCATTATCTAATTTATACTTGCTTTCCTTTCATACTGAATTAGCCTTCTTTGGACTCAAACGATACGGACCTTGTCTATCAGGTTTAGTATCCTGTAACCCAATATCATATTCTAAAAGATTAGTTAAACCTAATATATCACTAACCGTTTCTTGATAATTTAGAAAAACATAATATAATTCACTCCGTTTTCCTTCTTCCAAGTTATAGTTAAATAACTTGAAATTCTTAAGCACATCAGAGTTTTTCTCAAAACTAATTTTTAACAGCAACACAGTTATTACTGGTACTGGGCGTTTGTTGTATCTCTTCATCAAGTTTATGTGCATCCACTTAGCTCTACGTCTACTCATATCAATTAAGTAATTCAAATTGCCCCTTTTTCCTAAAATATGAAAACGACCTTCGAACTTATAATATAATGAAGGACCTTTCTAAATTAATACTAAGACTTTATCTCCCACACAGAAATTTCTCTCCTTTACCTTAATATCGTATCTTCTTTTAGTTTCCCCCTTGATTATGGCTCTCGTTTTCTATTGCTAAATTCCAGGCTTCCCTTAAATTCTCCTTGTAATTCTTTAAATTCTGAATGTAATCTTCTCTGCCTCTAGAAGCATTAATTTACACTTTAAAATTTCTAAAGGTCCTTTAGCGGTGTGACCGAACAGCAACTCAAAACGACTAAATCCTCTAGTATGATTAGGTGCAAATCGTAAGGCTAGCAAGACAAGAAGTAGTTTTTCTTCTCAGTCATGTTCAAAATTGTTACACAATTTTTGTAAGCAACTTTTTAATGTGTGATGGAAACGTTCTACAATCCCTTGCGACTCTGGGTGATATGCTGTGGAGGTTACATGTTTGATACCTAGCTCTTTCATTTTGTCTTTGAGATATTTGGACACAAAATTACTGCAAATATCACATTGTTTAACGCGAGGCAGACCAAACTTGAAAAAATAGTTCAACAAGTGTTTAACTACAGTTTTCGCATTGCAGATTCTTACTTGGAATGCTTCTGGATAACTGGTTAGTCTGTCAATGATTGTTGATAGATATATATTCTCTATATATTCTCTCCCTTACTTCTAGGCAAAAAGTCCAACTATATCAATTACTACATTCTCGAAAGGTTCTCGCACTGATGGAATATTACATAAGAGATCCCTGGGAATTACTTGATTAGGTTTACCAGCATTTTGACATTCGTGACAGCTAAATATATATTATCTCTTCACGTCACTTTACCTCTTAGGCCAAAACTAGGTCTTACTTATACCTTTGAAAGTTGTATTTACTCCTAGATGTCCTTGATCCTCGTGTGTTAATTTCAGAACTAATTCGCGTAGTTTCATAAGAATTACTAATTGTTCTATAACTTCCTCTTTGCTAACTGACTTGGGACAAACATAACGACCAAAAATTTTGTCTTTTAAACAAAAGGTTTCCTTACAAACATTAAGAAAATCGTCCGATTCACTTTAAAAAACTCGATACAGTCTCCTCCTCTCTCTGCAACTTAATTAGCTCATATCTATTCAAAATGTTAGTGCCTAAACCATTGCAGTAACTATTAGTTGAATCCACTACATCGACTATGTCTATGACACTACTTTCGACATCTACAACATTAACTTGGCTAACACTGTCAACACCGATGCAATCAGTCTTCTCAGCCCCACACTTGCTAAGATCAGCCTCACCGCCTCCATCACACACGTTGAAATCCTCGAACAAATTATGACTGTAGTCTATATCTGTATCTAAACCTGACCATTGTATGTAATGGAACCTCACTTAAAATAGGATTCACACATCTGGATGTAGTTAAATCATTACCGACAATAATGTCAGCACCATTAATGGGCAAATTGTCTACAACTAATTTTACATCTTCTGACACACCCTGACTTTTCAATTTCATCTTCAACAAAGGACAAACAACGCAAGTATTCGGAAACCCACCAAACATAATTTTTTCTTTCGTACTGATTTTTGCCCATGTTGGCACACTCTCTTTCCCAATAAGGGAAATGGCTGCTCCGGTGTCCCCAAAAAAGACAACTTCTCTCAAATCCCCTCCTTCAAGCGAAGAAACTACACTTTCAGAAAAAAATTCTCCGTAAAATTTTCTAGTTTCTTTCATATTGTCATTTCTAATTGACAATAGATTATTAACTAGAGACACTGGTTTCTTGACATTCTTTTCTTGCACCATACAATTCCTTGCTATATGCCCTTTCTTATTACACCGATAACAAATTACCTCTGAACTACTGCCTTCCCACTTGCTCTTACAAAA
Source organism: Palaemon carinicauda (assembly GCF_036898095.1). Lineage (NCBI taxonomy): Eukaryota > Metazoa > Arthropoda > Malacostraca > Decapoda > Palaemonidae > Palaemon > Palaemon carinicauda. Next base: position 129,204,394 of record NC_090741.1, on the reverse strand, counting down.
TGTGGTAGTATGACCTGTTTTTCCACATGTATAACTACAATAATGATAATCGTTTATCCCCTGTATTACTAATGCTAAAACTACTCTTACTCTGTTGCAACTTAAAAGAAGGATTATTTTTTCTTCTTACTATCACTTAAACTATGAGGAAGACCGTACTCATCTGCCAACTTTGTTGCATCTGTAAAAGACTTTTCACGCCTATCCTCTATATATATAGCTTGATATCTGGAGATGTTATCTTTCAAGTTTTCTAACAAAACTAAGGTCTTGAGATCATCAAAACTATCTACTTCAGCGGAAGTCAACCAATCAGTAAATGTTCTTTCTAACTTCTTTCGGTATTCTACATAAGTATTACTCACATCCCTTTTTAAACTTCTAAGTTTCTTACGGTACACTTCTGGTACTAACCTGTATGAACTATGAACAGTTTCTATAACAGTATCATAGTCCTCACTTTTATACTCAGAAATAAACTATACACAGAAAGTACCCTACCACTTTAGACTTACTGTAAATATAAAGTCCGCCTGTTTTTAGGACAACCTACTCTGTTCATTAACTTTTCAAAAGACATGAAATATTTTGTTACATCTTCCTCATCAAATTTTGGAATTAATTTCAACACGGCACCCATACCTATTTTATCAGAATCATCGTTCAATGATGAATTACACCGCATCTGCTACCTGACACATTTCTTCCTGGTTGGGTACCTGCCGGACTATTATGAAGATTTTGCCTCAAACGAGCAATTTCTAATTCCTGCTTACGCTTTCTCTCATTTTCCTCTCTTGCAGCTGCTCTTTCATCTCTCTCATACATTTCCTGTCCTCTATTAAGAAAATACACACGGAGAGCATCACCATCTAGACCAAGATGTTTATCTGAAGCTACCAAATCTTTCGTAGTGTCACTCATTCTGCTTCTCTCTATATTCTCCCCGTTTCAATTGGTTATGTTGTGGAAAATCCTTGCAGAGTCTCCAACTGTTACGATCTTAGAATAGTTACATGTTCTTTTAATAATTTAAATTAATATTTCTAACAACACCAATTGAAATATGGGATATTAATATAAAAAGAAAGTCACGAAAAAATACAACACGTTTATTCATAAACTTTTATAAAAAAAAATTCAATGTTTTTAATTAGTTTACTTTAGATGACAAATCAAATCAATCAAAAAATCAATAGAAAAGGGAACAGTCAGTAAGGTAGCATTACTTAAGGAATAGTTTTTTGCTGCTACTGAGATGATACTGGTATGGAGACTTCAGGCTCTAGAATTTTGAAGAAGGGTGGCTGAAGTTTCAGATGAAACTGGCTCGATGACCTGATTTGAAAGTCTCACAAAAAGGGTGACAACAAGATGGGATATCAGAAGTCTTCTCCAAGAATTTGATGATAGTATTGAACTAAGGCAGGCTGTAGGCAGTGTTGGCTACTTCTCGTCACAAGCAGGGAGGGCTGGCTGCTTCAATTTGTCTCTTCTTCTTAGCCATAACAGGATTTTGGAGATAGGACTTTGTTGTCTGAAGGGAAGGTTAAAATCTGATTCTATCAGACTTCTGGTCTTCTCTGTTTCTTATCTCATTAGGACTTGGATCTCATCTGCTTAAGACATAGTTCCTCTCTTGTCTTGTGTTCGATCCTATCTCTCCTGGACAATCTCTTCTTGAAGTTTATATATCCATGTATGAGCGGAGTTAATTGCAGCGGGCAGTAGTCATTCCCACAGAAGGTGTTTTTTTAACAATTCTGTATCTCTATTGGCTTCCTCCAAAATGCCCACTTCGATCAAGCCATAGAACCCTCTAGAAGAAATTTCTGATGCAATCTGGACCACGTGTGAAGTCGTAACAAAAAGGCAGCATGTGTCTTTCCATGATGACATATTTCATAAATAAAGATTTCCCTCAGACCTAGTTTCTCAACTATGCTGACTCCATTAATTAAGATGACGAAATCTTCGTCAAAACAGGACACTCCTTTATCGCGGCACATGCTCTCGTCGATAACAGTGAAGTGATGGCATGTTTGATCAAACTATACGGTAGTCGGATCTCACCTCGTATCTCACACTTTTGTAATAGATTTTTTGTCTTTAAAACATGTCCTTTTAATAGTATTGAATCTACCCATGACAGGAGCTAGCTTATGAATCTGATCTAGTGTAGAGTAAATATCGTATTTTATTAATAGTTTTATTTATATTTATTTATATTTTTTTTCATTTGTGCATTGAAGAGATGATACCCATCCGGTAAACTGATATAAGTATTTTATGTAAATTATGTAAAACATTCATCATGGACTCCATTATATTCTTTATTCAAGTTAAAATATGTAATTTTAAGAATTAACTGTTTATTTGATGTGTGTTTGCTACGAAGTCTTTCGTTGTCTATTTGAAAGTGTTGTAGGATTCGTGCGAGTTATAAATAAGGGCTTAGGTAATGTTCTTTTATATTTTATGATGTATTGTGTCATGTATGAAAGAAAATTGGAAAACATGTTCTTTGTGAGATTCTCTGCCATGTGGTTTTGAAATTTAACAAATACCCGGCGAAAGGATGTTATCTTTGTTTTATTTTGGGGACAATAGGTTGGCCGAGCTAGTAGGCATAGTCGTCCTGCGGGTGCGTTGGTGTGTATCGGAGTGTTGCTTGAAACCCCCGCTGATTCGCGTGTTGGTATTTTTATCTAGTTTGAAATTCTGACACCCTTAGGCAGGGGTTACACTTCCCAAATAATTTAGAACCTTCTAGAATCCACCACATCCCATATAAAAGGTGACCAAGGCTAGGTTACTGATAGATAGAGATAGAACTCCAGCCTAAAAATATCCTACTTCCCTTCTCCCTCTCTTATTCCCACATGTAATCCAGTTTATTTTCGAAAGTGTTTAGTGTGTTTTAGTGTGTCCTCTTCTAAGTGACTCTGTGCCCCAAAGCAAATCTTGGGTTCAAAAGTTAAGGTGATTTCAAATACATTATACTAGAGTTAGTGTTAGCATTGTGTAAGTTTTTTTTGTTAATTGGTCCTGTAGAGAAGATAGATTTTGTTACGTGATCTGGTTATATATTATTCATTAGGTGTCAAACTTGAACATTGCATTATTCAGAATTATTTTAAGCATTTGTAATGTTTCATTACATTATTTATTTTCTCAGCCTAAGGTTTACACAGATATAATAGTTCAGTTCAGGTTATTATATAATTTGAAAACGTAAAATTTTTGTCTTATTCTAAGTTTTATTCCAAATAATTTTTTTCGATGTTCTTTTTGGTTATGTTTTAATGTATATAAAATATATTCATTTTTGTAAAGAATGTATTATTCCAGTCATCATTATTTAGGATCATATTCCATTCGATTCCTGTTAAGAACTACACTCAGTAAAATTAGATTTAATAATACTTGAGAAAAATAACCCAGTTTAGTTTTGAGTGTGCTCAAGTGACCTTTAGATATTCAGTATTTTATATATGGCTGTCTGTGAGTTATTTAACGGTCTCAGAGTCCTTGTATTAATGATTTAAAGTGTAACAGTTTTAATGTAAACGTAAACAAGGTAGTTTGGAGTTCGAGAGGATGAATAACTTACCAGTCGTAGTATATATATCATTATATGTTTGGCTCCTAGTCAAGAGTCATAGTATTGTATATTTTTAGTGCCCAGACTTCGGGAGTCATATCGTATAATAATTTTTGGTGCCCAGACCTGGGAACCATCAATACAATTGTATAGTATATTTTGGATGCTCATACCTTGGAATCATATATATATATATATATATATATATATATATATATATATATATATATATATATATATATATATATATATATATATATATATATATATATATATATTTATATATACGTATTTATATATATATATAAATATATATATATATATATATATATATATATATATATATATATATATATATATATATATATATATATATATATATATATATATGTGTGTGTGTGTGTTTGTGTGTATGTTTGTGTTTGTCTTTGTTTATGTGTGCGCGATAAGTGGGTCTTTAACTTATTACGGCGTTGCGATAAATATCACGTGGTGATCATTGTTCCCTGTCGAGGTTGATGAATAATAGTTCTATAATGCTATAGTTATCGTACAGTCTCCGGTAAAGAAGGGAGGGAAAACTCAATGCATTTATCTTTCAGCATTGAAGGAGAGGATCTGCGTATAAAGCATGTTAAACTTTTTTTTAGGCTTGAAGAATGACGAAAATTACTTGGATGATCTATTTTGCAGTTTATATAAAGATGGTCTTGAAAGGAATTTTTAAATAGGTGACGAAGAATATGATAGATTGACATTTATGGTAGTGAACTAATTAATGAGGAAGAAACAGGTCGTGATTCTGATTATTACCATTATTATTACAAGATAAGCTATAATCTTTGTTGGAAAAGAATGATGTTATAAGCCCAAGGTCTCCAACAGGGAAAATAGCCTGAACAGCTACGATTTTTACCTAATTGTTTCCTGTTTGTAGAAATTTTCAAATACGATCGGCAAATTGCTCTTCTAAGTTCAAGCAAATTCATTTCCTTGGTTGGTTTTTCATCGTCGCTATCTATAAAGTTATATATGATATGGGCATTCACAACTGCCATATCCACAATTTGAATGAAAATAGGCCAATAACACTTTTTAACTGTGATTGTTGTTGCATATTTACTGATTCACCAATCATGCAAATCGACACCTCCCATATATGCACTATAATTTTTTAACACATGCAGTTGAGGAACTAAATCCTTTGATTTGCATTCCTTCAGCCACCGTTGCACTTTTCGAAAGGTTCCACAGTATCATATTTAGTTCCAATTGTAACGCATGTATTATCAAGCCATCTTACGAAAAGAATTTCTTCATTGGTGTCAAAGCTGAAGTTGTATGTTCTTTTTTTCATTTTTTTGCTCCCATCAAAGGGCATTTCTTTAGCCTGTTCTCACGCACAGTTTCAGTTGCTTGATAGCTAAGATCGCGAAGATGAACCAGTAACTCATATCTATAGCATATCTAACACTTTCTTTGATCATGAGTTCTACTATTTCTTTAGAAAAACTTTGTCCAAATACTTCAACAGGAGTTGAGCCCTTCAATTGTTCTTTCATGTTCATCAAATTATTTTCATAGGCCTTACTGCGATCTTGAACTTTTGTGTATTCCGGTGTCTTGCAACGCCATGTTGGTACTGAATTGCATAGTTTTCTCTTTTTATTTGGAACTTGTTTTGTTTTAACGCTAATTTCCTAATGATTAGCAACATTTTCTCTTGTTGTATCATCAATT
>NC_090741.1:129184050-129194050 GCF_036898095.1 Palaemon carinicauda | reverse complement strand
GCGCATACGCAGCAAATTCCACCTAGACCACCGATCTCACTGAGAAGGTTGATAATCTACTGAATAATATGGAATCAATCAGGTTAACACTCCAAATAATGATTGACCGAAAACCAGGGAAAATTACATATTCTGACAATGATTAAAAAAAAAAAATAAATAAATAAATTAAAAAAAAAATCTACGGGTAATTATATCAACTAATGTATCAATTAAAATCATAGACAGAATAAAAGTTAGGTCGAACATGCACTTAAAGACATTCGAATTCTTAATACGAGGTCAACTCCAAACGGAAATGTTGTTGTAAACTTCAGAGAGGGAGCAGCAAACAAGATTCAAACTATGGTTTCTGACACCAAGACGAGGAAAATTTGAAAAATAAACTCAAAATGATAATTTGCAATGTATACAGTGATGAAAATTAAGTCGTAAATGCTTTGAGTCAAAGAAATCGTTGCCTGGACCATATCTAACACATAGAAGAGAAGATAAGTTTGGTATTCAAGAAAAGTTCTGCTGATGGGACTGCACACTACTTGTTGAAATGTAATCCTGAAGCTCAGAAGGCTATTCATGATAATAGTGGCAAAGTTATGTTGCGATAACATACATGATAGGTACCACGTGATCACTTGCTACCACTATCAGCGGTATGGACATTAGGAAATAGAGTGCAAGTTTAAGGCTGATGATAAAGTGTGCGGGAAATGTTCAGACAAACATTCCACCAAGGAATGTAAGTCTCAAATGCCAAGGTGTATTACCAAATAACCATAAGGTAAATTCAAGAGAATGTTAAGTCTATCATTGGGAATTAAAAAGAATAGCAGAAAATAGTGATCATGGATAATAAGGATGTCATAAACTATGGCGATGATAAATATCCAATCTGTTGGTTATAAAACTATTCAAATTCGAGAGTTGATAAATGAAAAATATTTGGACCTACTAGAATTATCTGAAACATGGTAAAATAAGTTTGGTAAGGCTAAGATAACTGAAATACTCTCCACCCACCACACACACACACACCCACAAGACTTTTCATATTCCGAGAGAAGGCTGGTTTGACGGGGGTGTCGGGCCCTTCATTCATAAATGTTACTCACATCTTAAGTTGTTAAAAAAAAAAACCTAGAGTAACAAGCTTTGTATATATAAAAAATAAACTTTATTCACACAAAAAAAAAATCCATTGTAATAGTTTTCAAAACTCCGAGAAAAAATACTTGTATCTTCGTTGAATAATTCAGTGTATTCATTGAGATGATTATTATGGAAAAAATCAAATAGTTATTTGGGGAGACTTCAATTTTTGGATGGATGATGCATTAAATATTGATGCTTCAAAAGTTATTTGAATCATATTAATAAGTGAATCATGTTGACTCTGCAACTACTTTGACTAGGCATACGTTTGAGCTCATTTTAATGGATATAATGAATAACATTGTCTCTGATATAAATATAATAGAGAAATACATTCTCTCCAGTAAACAAAACTATTACGTTTTGATTACCCCTAAAGAAACACGAAGTGGTTAAGAAAATAAACTTTAGGCATAAAACAAACTTCTCTCCTTTTGTATTTATATAAGACGTTACAAAAAATAAATGATGCTTTCAGCATTCCCTGCGATCATGATAACCAACATTTGTTGGGTGCTACCTGTGTTGACTGCCTTATGCAGATACTGTATATACTAAGGTGAGTAAAAGTGATTATTTTACCGTGTTTACTGATAGGAAAGACTATAATTGTTAAAGACCGATCTGCTTGGTTTGATGAGAGACTTTAGAGAGAAATAGAGGAAAAAAAACGTAAAGAAAGAGAATTGAATTGGTTAAAATCTAAGAGTACATGGGTAGAATACAAAAAATTGTAATGTGCCAATATAATCACCTACTAAAAAGGAAAAAAGTTAATACTATAAGGGAAATATCCCCGAAGCCACAACACACATAAATAAGTTATATCGTCTCCTAAATGGTATAATGGGAAATGTAAATAAAAAAAAAGGCTCTCAGATGGTACAGTGACCAGGAACTAACAAATAATTTTCTAGTATTATTCAAAAACATAAAAATGAAAATGTAACTGTCATTTCCAAACATTCGGCATCTATTTAATCCTATACTATATACAGGGATAAAAATCAACGAGATTCAATAATATAACACAAGATGACATCACCAGGATTATTAAGAGAGAAAAGAAAACAAACTGTACAATCGATCCAATGCCAATTTAGTCTACATGATATAATTTTGAAAATAGCAAATAAAAGCATCGACGAGTATAAGTTTCACAAATCTGAGAAAGGGTCTAAAGTTACATCTGTTCTGAAAAGGGCACTAGATTGTCAGGAATTAAGGTCGTATAGACCTAATTTGAATCCATTCATTATTTCCAAATTGTCAAAATACCTAATATTTGAACAACTAATTAGTCATTTAAAAGAAACAAAAGCTTTATCAGACAAGCTGTCTGTTTACAGAAAATTATACTCTACAGAGACAGCTATCTGTTCTGCTGTAAATAATATGCTGGAAATGATGGATAAAATCAAATGTGGTATTTTAAAAAGAGAGATGAATGTGTTATAACAACAGACGGTGAACGAAGACAGCGTTGAATGGACTACTTTAGTAAGGTCATGAATAGAAGATATGAAGGGAATATTTGATTGATATACCTAAAGCTGAGGATGACCTTGATGTGTTCATAAATGAATTCAGTGCGTTTAAAGTTGAAACTATTATTAACAAACTAAAGCGACGGAAAGCCTCTGGATACGATGGCATAAATGCTAAGATGATATAGGCTTAAAATGAAGCGACTCCCAAAATACTGATAAGATCATTTCGTAAAATATGACGTGAAGAGACAAGACATGATAAAAGGGTACTGGGTGTGTTGGGGAAAAGGGCCCAAAAAAGGGGGTGGGGGTGGGGGAGATTAGACTGATATCAATAATTGCAGATGAATCACACTTACGTCAGTTGTCATGAAAATATATAGTATGCCCATTACAAGGAGACTACATAAAAGATTGATGAAAAGCTGAGATGAACTAGCAGGATTTAGAAAAGGTATACATTATACTGACGAAATTTTCCTTTTAAAACATGCTGTAGAGCAATGTGTAGAATATAGAAATCCATTTTTCATGGTATTAGTGGATTAGGAAAAATCCTTTGATAGTGTCCATCAGCCTATTTTGCGGAGAGTCCTGCATTATTATGGAGTTCCTTTTGAATAAGTAAATTTAATTCAGTCTGTTCATGAGCATAGACAGTGCAAAGTTAATGTTTTTTTTTAAGTACTACCAAAATGAATTTCAAGTGAACAGTTGAATACTCCTAGGGAATGTGTTGTCACCTATGTTTTTTATCCCATTCATGGATTTTGTGATTAATGTAACAGTTGGGGGTTGTGGAAAAGGATTGGACTGGAGTGGTACAAGGAAATTAGCAGACCTAGATTATGCTGATGACGCTCTCCTTATTAGTAGGCTACCACAGGACTTGCAAACCTGCTTACCAGAAATATCACATGAGGTTAAGCTCAAGATGAATAGAAGGAAGACAGAGATGATGCGAACTAAATATGTAATGAAAGATGAAATATCAATAAGAGGAAGGATTCATGAGGTCGAATCATCTAAATATTTAGGATCTATGATATATAATATATGATCTTTAGAATTTGAGTTTATTTAAAGATTAAAAAAGTAAATCAAACAATGGTAAGATTAAGTAAAATTTGGACACCAAATTGCCAGAAATTACATATAAAAATCATACTATATATCAGTTTAGTGAAATTTATGTTACTGTTTTGACATGAATTCTGGTATGTCAAGAAAACAATAACCAACTGATTTTTTAGATTTGAGAAAAAGCCCTCAGAAGAATAGTTGGGGTTAAAAGGCAGGACATAGTTATGAATGAGACTATAAGAGAGATTACTCAAATGCCATATTTGGAATAGATTATGGTGAGGGGTAGATGGAGATGTTTTTGGCATCCTTTCTTCAATCCCCAAATGAGATTAGTTCTCCAATCTTTCTACTGGGCCCCAAAGGGTACTAGAAGTATTAGAAGACCCACGCCTATATGGCTAAGGACTATGAAGTTGAAAGTAAATGATGAATGGAGAAGTATTGATTTAAAAGCTCAAAATAAAGACGATTGGCAAAATCTAACCGAGGTCCTTTGTGTCAAAAGGCGTAGGAGGAGGTGAGGATGATGTTGATTTTGATATTATTTGATCTCAGTGTGGATTTTGCTTGATTTTCGCATGACCTGCAACTAAATGATCTACCGCCCATTGATATTGAAGATCAAACTTTCGAATACCTAAAAGACTACATGGTTGACAGAAATCGCTGTTTGCAAATTGGAAACTTTTATTTATAATATTAATCTTTACTAGGGGGTACCTCAGGTGAGTATACTGGGCCCAATAATGCTCTGTATCTATACTATTCGTTTATCGAAAATACTACAAAGGCATGGTGTGAAGTTGAAACTATTTGCAGATGATACACTATTTCACTTCTCCGTAAATTATATAGACGTCAATACTGGAACTCTAAATCAAATTCTTGCTAGTGTTAGGGAATAGATGAATATCAAACAAATAAAATTTAATGAGAATAAAACTGAGTTTAGGGTGGTTGACAAAAAAAAAAAAAGAAACTTTGGTGATAATCAAATAATCATAAATAACAACTCTGCCCAGATATCTAGTAAATTTCGTGATCTTGGCTTATCTCTTGACTGTAACTTGTCTTTCAATGTCCAACATAATATTGTAATAAAAACTGTTGGTTATCTTCTTAACAACCTTACTTTAATAAAGAATTACCTGGATATACGATCTGCAAAGAAACGTTTGATAGACTGCGTTATTTCCAATGTACTACAATTTACCTAAAGTACAACTTAAAAAATTACAAAACATAATAAACAGAGAAGCAAAAATGATAAAATGTGTCCAGCCTTGAGAAAATATCACTGCTATGCTAATTGATTTGCACTGGCTGCCTATTAAAATGAGAATTGAGTTTAGAATATGTACAATAACCCATCAAGTTATCAGAACGTACGAAAGAGAATTACTACATATTTTGCAGCCAACAAATCGTGTTGACACGATATTAGTAAAATATCGGTTAAAATTATCAGAGCCTAGTTATATGTCTACTGTAGGCTCTCTAGCCTTTAAATATGCAGCCCCGAGATTATACAATAAGCTCCCAATAGACATCCGAAAAATTTAAGTTATTAAGGCTTTCTTGGGGAGGCTGGAGACTGTCTGGTTCTGAGAGTGCTTCGATAGTGACGATTATTTAATAAACGAGCAATATGCGGTGTGATATGTAAAACGTTTAAAAAAAAAACATGATAAAATGAAAGTTTGTGTCTTGTAGGGAGTAGAGTTCTCCTGCTGTATAGGACCGGAAAACCAGCCCCCAAAGTAAAGTGGGTAAGTAGTAAAATTTATACATGCTTTCCATCTAGGTATTTCATTTTGTTTAACTATGTTGATATTATTAAGCATGTGATGATCATGGTGATGATATGATTAAAGTATTTAAAAACTTTTATTCATTTTATCAATTTTTAAGCTTGATATTAACTGTGGTGAAGGTGTCATTGGACAGTTTTATTAGAGTTTATTGCATATGAGAGTAAATTACATAGTGAAAAAAAGGACGACAACATAACTCTCGTTTCTAGTTTGTGAAACAGACAATTGTAATTTGTAGGTACAGGGGTCCAGAATCTAGACCTCATTATCAATATATTAACTGCTTATGGCGTCAATGTAATTGATTTGCCTAAATCAGTAACTAGGCAACTTGCTTATATCCTGAAATAGGCTGCCTGATCGGTGAATTAGGCAACATTTAAGAACCCATATATATTTAGGAAATTGGCTGCCTATTTTAATGAAATGCCTATTATATATATATATATATAGAGCAGTGACTGCCTAATTCATGATATAGGCAAATTTAAGGATTAAGTACGATATAGATTAAAAAAATCATATATACATATATATATGTATATATATATATACATATATATATATATATATATATGTATGTATATATATATATATATACATATATATATATATACATATATATATATATATATATGTATGTATGTATATAGATACATATATATATATATAAATATATATATATATATATATATACATATATATATATATATATATGTATATATATATATATATATATATACACACACACATATATATATATATATATATGTATATATATATATATATATATGTGTGTGTGTGGGGGGTGTATACAGTAAATAATTGAGAGGAGAATTAGTTTTGTTAAAATAATAATTATAAGAATTGTAAAGGATGGTAACATCGGGTGAAAGTTAGTATAAAATTCGAATAGAGAAAGCAGAAATAATATGAGTAAAACATGGTTAACATTCAATTAGAAAAAAAGTATGAATGTTATGGATGAGTGTCTAGAAAATTTTAATTATTATAGGTATTTATGAAAGAGAGTAGGAAATTTCAGAAAAACGTAAAACCGAAATTGAGCATAAGCATAGAATGGAGAGTTTTTGGTGGAGAAAATGAATCTATCGATGTAAACTGCAAATTTCTCTAAACAGAAAAGTATCTAATCAGAGGTTTCTGACAATATTTATATATATGTCAGAAATCTGGACAATAACCAAAGCTTTAAAGAGCTATGGAAAGAATAATGATGGGAAAATACGTCATGAGACAGATAAATGAATAACGATGGGATTGAAACTAAGATGTAGAAGTCGATATATTGGGAATTAATAAGATTATATTCTAATGACATGTCAGAACACATAATGAATATAGGCAGAATAATAGAAGAATGTTAAAAATAACAGAATGAGTCCCTAGAATTTACAAAAGAGGCAGGGAATTTGGAAAAGTTAATGGATTGCAGAGCTAAGAACATTTGTTGGTATAGTCTGCCATACAAAGACCTTATTAGAAATGACATGAGTGGTTGGAAAGGTTTCAGGACTTTGTCCTGCAGTGGACTATTCATGGCATATGATGATAATAACGATACATACACACACACACACACACACACACACATATATATATATATATATATAGATAGATATATAGATAGATAGATATATACATATATATGAGTATATATATATATATATATATATACATACATATATATATATATATATATATCGTTTTCACATTAAATAAAAACGAAATCAAGGAGAATCATTTGAAGGAGAGGCTTGGGTAAAAAAAAAATAGATTATGAATATAAACTGCAACTTTCTCTAAACAGAAAAGTATATAACCAGATTTTCCTACCACTATTAACTTACGCATCAGAAACTTGGAGACTTACCAAAGCCTTAAACAGCAATGGAGAGAAATGGGAAAATACGCTAAGAGAAAGATAAATGAATATTGATGGGCTTAAAACTAAGATATAAAAGTAGACCAACATGGATGCTACTGTAAATTAATAAGATGTTACTCTAACAACATGTAAGACATAGAAATGAACATAGCCAGGGTAATAGATGGATATTAATAATAACAGAATAGATCCCATGAATATGCAAAAAAGCAGGGAAGGTGGAGATGACGGTGTATTGATAAGATAAGAAAATTTGTTGGTATAGACTGCCATACAAAGACCTTATGTAGACATGATATGGCAGATGATGATCATAATGATATATTGTGTGTGTGTGTATATGTATATATATATATATATATATATATATATTATCAGCCGTTACTAGTCCTCTGCAAAAGAATTGTCTAAGACATGTCCTTTCACTTGCGTCTGTTCATGGTCGGTCTAATGGTCTTTCAGGGCTATTCCATTCAAACAAACATTATCAGTTCATCGAGCCATCGTCTTTTCTTCTTGCCCCCACTTCCTTCAAAATCTCTAGGCACCCATTCTTTTATTCTTGAAGTCTATATATTTTCTGTCATTTTCATTATATGTCTTGCTCATGTCGATTTCTTTTTTTTACATATTGTTAGAATAACCTCTATTTCAGTTTGTTCTCATATCTATGGTGCTCTTATTATCTCCTATTGTTATCCCAACAATATTCTCTCAATAGCTTTGATTAATAATTAGGTTATATTTTAAAGCTTTGGTAGGGCTCTAAGCTTCTGATGCATAAGTTGAATACTTTTCTTTTTTTTAGAGAAAATTAAAGTTTACTTTTATAAATCTAATTTGTTTACATAGGTCTCACCCTCCATGCTTATAGTTCTTTTAGTTTTGGTCACGAGTCCTTAGGAAACAATTAATGCCTGTTTCAAGTACGCATAATCTTTAACAATCTCTAGAGGTTAGCCCATAACTCCTATCGGTTGTTTCTCTGCATTTCAATTGAATATTTTCTTAGTTTTACTTATATTTACTTTCAGTTCTACATTTTTGCTTTCTCTATTAAAATTCCTATAATGATTAAATAAACAGAACTATGCAAATATCAAGTTGTTAAGGCATTCCTTATTAAAAAGAATTATTATATTTTCCAAATATAAATTCTTAATTAAAGAACTCCGCATTTATATATATATATATATATATATATAAATTATATATGAATATAAATATTTATATATATATATATATATATATATGTATATATATATAGAAAGATATATATATATATATATATATTTATGTATATATATTTATATGTATGTATATAGAGAAATATATATATATATATATATACATATATATATATATATATATGTATACATACACACACACACACACACACATATATATATATATATATATGTATATATACATATATATATATATATATATATAAATATATATATATATATATATATAATAATTATATAAATATATATGTATAAATATATTCATATATATACATATATATATATATATATATATTTATATATATTTATATATATATATGGCACTCATACTCTAGAATGATAATTGACAAAGCCATATTCTTTTGAGCGATCCACTTTGAGCAATGTCAGCAAGAGTGATGTACGTTGGAGCGATTCATTTAAAACGGATAGAAGAAAAAAAATCGGAATGAATTATTTAAGCATAGAAGCTATGAATTTAAGTACAATAGATCGACGTATTTCATAACGATAGTAGTTGTTTAAAATAGCATGTAGTTTTTACATAATTGCTTTGGAACGGCGTGTTTAAGAAGATAGTAGTCGTTTAAAATAGGAGTTCGTTTTAAAAGATTTTGAAACCAATATCAAGTTAGACTTTATAAATATTTTTAGTTTACTGTGAGTTGAAAAGTTTTCCTCTACACCCAAAATGGAATTTTTAGATGGCCTTAACATGGTGGGAAACTCTTATCTTGTAACGAATATCTGAACCGCAGAGACAAAGAACACAAGACTACCATAATTTGGCGTTGCACCATAAAAGGATGTAAATGTCGGCTGTGTAAGAGGGGAACGTTGCCACTTACCAAATCCGTCAAAGGTTGAGGTAAAACAACTTCATTCTCTGTTGAAAGAAAAAGCTTCAGCTAAAGCAGATGTGCCAGGATGAGGTACATACCTAAATTGAAGAAGCAGCTTCGCAAGTTGGTACAAATAAATATTTAGCAGACGAGGAAAGGCTTCCGATTTTTGGGACAAAACGTATGGTAAAATTAATGACTGAATATAAACAGTGGTTTATTGACAGGACTTTTAATGTATGTTGGGGTATTTTTCATCAGCTGTTTACAGTTCAATTGCTAGTGCAAGATACTGTTTTGCCCTGCCTATATGGATTATTACCAAATAAGTCTAAGGATACTTATCGCAGGTTTTGGGAAGGTTTAATAAACAACATTGAAGAGTATGGTATGCAAACAGTTTTTGTATTGACTGGCTTTGAGCTTGCCTCGGTTCAAGCTTTCAAGCAGTATTTACCAA
>NC_090741.1:129164050-129179050 GCF_036898095.1 Palaemon carinicauda | reverse complement strand
AAAACCGAAGAAACTGACATTTCCTGACAAATTTAAGGAAAAAAAATCAGTTGATAATTAAATCAACTAATACAACAACTAAAATTACTGAAAGATAACGCGAGGTTGAACAAGCACTTAAAGACATTTCTATACCTAGCACGAGGTCAATCACGAATGGAAATGTTGTTGTAAACTTTGCAAACAAAATGATTAGAGAAAAGGCGGCAAACAAAATTCAGATATTGGTGGCTGACACTGAAACGAGAAAAACTGGAAAACTAAAACCAAAAATAATGATATGCAATGTGTACAATGATGAAGATGATGTAGTAAATGCTTTGATTAAAAGAAATCATTGCCTCTACCAAATCCAAAATATAGAAGAGAAGATTAGTATAGTCTTGAAGTTAAGGTCTCGTGGGGGACCACCCACTGTGCTGAAATGTGATCCAATGGGAACAAAGTTTCGTTACGATGGAGTACTCATAACATAAGTGATAGGTACCACGTGATCACCTGCTACCACTGTCAGAGGTATGGACATCTTGAAAAAGATTGCAAGTCTAAGAATGAGGATAAAGTCTGCGGGAAATGTTCAGGAAAACATTCCACCAAGGAGTATAATTCGCAAGTGTCAAAGTGTATAAACTGCGCACAGTTAAACAAACTAGGTGACCACATAGTAAATTCTAAAGAGTGCAAAGCTTATGACTTAAAATTGAAAAGACTAGCAGAAAATACTGGTCATGGTTACTAAGGATGTCATAAACTGTGGCTATGTAAATTTACAATCTGTACGTAAAAAGACTATTCAAATTCTAGAATTGATAATCAAAAAATATTTGGATATGCTACCATTATCTGAAACATGGTTAAATAACTTGGGCAAGGCAAAGATCACTGAAATGATGCCCCACACACACGCCTTCTTTCACATATCGATTGATTGAATGATTTAAAGTTTTCAGGCATCCTGACATCTAAGGTCATTGACGCCATTCACATATCGAGAGAAAGTAGGTTTGGTGGGGCTGTCGGACTCTTTATTCATAAAAGTTACTCAAATCTCAAAATGTTGGAAATAACTAGAGTAACAAGCTTAGAATATATAGAAATAAACTTTACGCCCCCCCCCAAAAAAAAAAAAACAGAAAAATATCCTTTCCCATTATCTACAAACCTCCTAGAACAAACACTAGTAACTTCTTCTTCTTCTTTTTTTTTTTTTTTTTGAAGAATAAGAAAAATTCGGTGTTTCATTCAGGTGATTATCATGGAGAAAAATGAATTAGTTATCTGTGGACATTTCCACTTTTGGATGGATGACGCATCTAATCCTGATGCTTTGACATTTAGCAAGTTATTGGAATCATACCTGGGCATATGTTGAACTTAGTTTTAAATGATGACATTAAATGATATTGTATCTGATATAAAAGTTGAAGAGAAATGTACTATCTCCCGAGTATACAAACTTATTATGTTTAGTCTACCTCAACAGAAACATACCTTAGTAAAGAAAATAAACTTTAGCCATAAATCAAAATTTTTTCCAATCATATCTATTGAAGAAGTTACAAAGAAAATGAATGATGCTATCAACATTTCCCGTGATCATGATGACCAACGTCTGTTGGGAGCTAAGTGTGTTAACTGTCTCACGACCACTTATAATAAAGTGAATGAAAGTGAATATGATACCATGTGCCCACCGATGGAAAAGACTATAACTGTAAAAGTTACATGGAGAGACTTTGGTGAAAAAGAGGGGAAAAAGACGTGAATAAAGAAAGTGGAATAGATTGAAAACTGAAAGTACTTGGGTAGAATACAGAACTGCTACTTGTCCATATAACTACCTACAGAAAAGGAAGAAAAAAGAATTATGTAAGAGAAAGATCCTCGAAGCAGCAACAGACATAAATACGTTACATCGTCTCCTAAATGGTATAATGGGAAATGTTAAAGAAAAGAAGCTACCTGATGGATACAGTGAACAGGAACTAGCATATAATTTTCTAGTATTTTTTAAAAACAAAATTGAGAATATAACCAAGTCATTTGTAAATAATCAACATCAGATTAATGATACGCCAGGCACACTGACAAATTTAATAAGATTTAACAAGAGAACACAAGATGACATCACCAGAATTATCAAGAGGGCATAGAAAACAAACTGTGCGAATTACCCTATACCAATATCTGAAGTAATTGGAGAGAGAAACTTTTCTAGTCTAGCCGAAATAATAATGAGAATAGCAAATGCAAGCATTGACAAATGTAAGTTCCCTAAATCTGGAAAAATGGCTACAGTCACACCAGTTCTGAGAAATGCACTGGGCTACCAGGAATTAAGCTCATATAGACCTATTTCGAATCTATCCTATGTTTCTAAAGTGCTTGAATATGTAATTCTTGAACAATTATTCAGTCACTTAGAAGTAATAGAAGCTTTGCCTGACAACCAATATGCTTACAGAAAACTATACTCTATGTAGAAAGACAGCTGCTCTGTTGTAAATGATATGCTGGAAATGATATATGAAAATAAATGTGGTATTTTAATATTACTCTATCTCAGTGCTGCTTTTGATACAGTTGTGCATGAACTGCTACTAAATTAACTACGGTCCTTTGATGTTGAAGAACCAGCCTTCGAATACCTAAAAGACTACTTAGTTGGTGGAAATTACTGTGTACAAATTGGAAACTCTTATTCATCATATGAACCCTTAAACAGGGGGTTACCCCAGGGGAGTGTACTTGGCCCAGTCTTATTCTGCATATATGCTATTGGTCTATCGAATATACAACAAAGGCATGGCCTAAAATTCAAACTATTTGCGGATGACACAATTTTACTTCTCCGTGAATGATATAGATGACTACTGAAACTCTAAGCCGAATCCTTGATAGTGTTAGAGAATGGATGACATTTAAACAACTGAAATTAAATGAGAACAAAACTGAATTCATGGTGGTGGGTAAAAGAAATAGCGTGTGAAACTTGGGTGTTATTCAAATAAATATATATAGTATATAATATATATATATATATGATATATAAAACTGCTGATTATCATCTAAGAAAAATTACGTTTATAAAAAAAGTACATGGACAAAAATTCTGTAAAGAAACTTGTGATAAACTGTGTTATTATCACGATTGACTACTGCAACTCTCTATATTACATTTTACCAAAAGTGCAACTTAAGAAATTATAAAACATAGTAAATAGAGGAGCAACACTGATAAAAGGTATCCCACGTAGAGAAACGATCACCCCTATACTAAATGATTTAAACCAGCTGCCGATAAAAGCGAGAATATAATTTAAAATATGTAATAATAACCAACCTAGTTATCAAAACCAGTCGTCTCAAATACTTGAGACAATTGCTACATATTGCGCAGCCCACAAATCGTGTCAACACAAGAATAGTTACAGATGGCTTCAAACTGTTTGAACCTAGATATATGTCTACTTTAGGCTACAGAGCCTTTAAATATGCAGCCCCAAGAGAAAACTGAAGACTTTCTTATTTCAACAGTCATGCAAAAATGACGATTTAACGGTAAATGAACAATATGCGATATGAGACATTAAATTCTCTGAACAAACAAGATAAAACGACAGTGGAGGTCCTGTAGAGAGTGGAGTTCCCCTGCTGTAGGGGACTGGGAAAGCAGCCATCAAAGTAAAGTAATGTCCCAACACAGACAAATTATTTCTAAAAGTCTAATTCAGGAAATGGGATAAGTCAGAGGCGAATCTGATCTTTCAAACTTACATGTATTTTCAATAAAGAATTCTACAACATTGATCTCGAGCACTTCAATTACTTTATCAATATTGATAATCCTGGATAGTGTCCGAATATTGTTTTTATGTTATACTTTCTTGATAATCATCATCAGGTGCTTGTATACTACTTTAATACACATCATAATTCCTGGGCAAGTCTAAAGTACGGAAAATAGTTTTTGCTGGTTACTCTACTTAACACTAAAAAAGTATATGTCCAAATCAAAAGCTTAGCTTGGATGGCCTTTGCACAATGGAGTGACGTGAGTCCTCGATCATGGCTCTCCTCGAACTGGCACTAGAGGTGACAGACTATGAAGACATGGTCCTTTGGCGTCATGGGGTAGGTGCCATCTTGCCTAGGGGTTTCGAGGTAGGGGTCCTCTGTTTCCAAGCACTTTGCACCGGTCTCCTGGCTGTAGTCTTCCCACCATTCTGTGAGAGCAAAGAGGAGACAGGAAAAGGTCTTTGTCAACAGAAATGAGAGGGCAACAGACCTCTGTCGCCACTGGGAGCTGAGGCTATGTCTATTCTCAAGCGATAGCAGCAGAAGAGGTCGTTCACATGACCCAAAAGGCGGTTTCAAATATTTGTTACATGTGACAAATCCCCCCTACTAAGTTACAGTTTCTTCTGGAACTGTGGTAGGTTCCAAAAAGAAAACAATCACTACAAAGTTTACTTTAAACTCAAACCCCAAACATGACTGTTCTGCTGCAGTTAGCTATGAGTACACATAGACCCAACTTCTCCCAAGAGAAACTCAAATAGCAACAAACTCCGAACTCTGAACATAGCAAGTTCACATATATCATAACAGAAGTTGTGCTTTTTATCATGAGAAAATAGGAACTGTAACCACATGAATACATAAGATACATAATATGATTAACTGAAAATCAAGAACAAAACACTCAAAGGGTTATATACCCATAAAGGTTATATACTCAAAAAGGTTATATAAGCAAAAAGAACAAGAAATATTGCAAATAACTCTGAAAACTAATACATATGGGTAAATATGGGTAAATATGAGTAAGTAAATACCAAGAAACAAATTACTGAAAAAGGTTACATAGGTATAAAGCAAAAAAAAAAAAAAAAAAACCATGGTAAGTAATTCTGAAGAACAATACATATTTGACAACTATAGGAAGCAAAAACTAGAATCAAGATATCCAAAGGTTACACATTAGCAACTGAAATCTAAAACTTCCAATAGTAAAACAAATCATAAAAAAAAAGAACTCAATTTAGGATTTTAATCCTAAGGCTCGCCTAAGCGACAATTTGCTAATCTCAGATCACATATCATGGTCTCACTCTCCACCCTGGATTCTGTAATTAGAGACACGGTATAATAACAATTGACAAAAAAAATCACAATACATTGGTTTTATTTTAATCAAACCAATCTCCATGGAAATGGAAAACATATGTCCACAGAGAAATCATAAGTAAAAAGAAATATACATATCAAATACAGGATGGCCATCGCATATAAAAAGAAAAATTATCACAAATGTTATTAATCATAATATTCTCATATAGCTATATCACACTAGTAAAGTGTTTACAAACCGAAATACTAGTACATAAAAACAAAAAACATCTGTGTGCACACTAAAGCTACAGGCGACACCAATTGGGTCGTTACATCTTCACACCATGCCAGAGATGGTACGTTGAACGGTACACCTGAGGGCTCATTTGGACACAACGGAGCCCCCTCTCGTGTATTCAATGGTACACCTGAGGGCTCATTTGGACACACTGGATCCCCACCCTGTGTAAGAATGTTCCCTCGACCTCCGCATGCATGGGGCACCTGGCAGGAGGTCCTCCTTGGAACTTGCAGTTCTAAGGCCAAAGTTTCCCCTACCGGCAGAGGATCTGTCAACGTTGCTGTTCTGACCCCCTCTGCCCTCCGCCATCAGAGACAGGTAGGAACACATAATATCGGCCTACAACATATGCCCAGTCCAATCAGGACGGCAAGAAAAACACATATACTAGCTAAATAAAAGCCTACACTCAAATTCCTATGTGATGTTTTTGAATTGACAAACTGATTAAAGAAAGGAATGTGATGTAAGGACATGGCTCCTAGTCAAGTCACGTTAAGGTTAACTAACACGTGAGACACATTCACATCTGGCATGATGACAGAAACATTCACTACAGAAGTGTCCCTAAACTGTCACTCATTCACTCTTCCTCTTTCTTTGGCCGGGTAGACGGTACCCGTCCCATTGGACAGAGCACCATTCTAATGTGTCAAGACAGTGACCCCTGAGGTCAACACTTTAACCTCATCCCCTGAGTCACACATCACCTTGTACTTCGACTCTCATCTCACAGACACAATCCAACGATGTCCTAAATTAACTATTTCCCTTTCAAAGTCAGCCTCTACCTCGAACCTACAACTATGTACAAAACTAGGCTCTTCCAGGTATACATCAAAATTACAAACACGCCCGGCAGGCGCAAAAAGCACATACACAGGTTCACACAGCACATGTACTTTCCCTATCTTACAGTTTTGTAAATTAGGCAAGGTCACAGCTCAAGTGTCCTTATTGTTTACAGCAATATACGGCAGATCAATCGATACCCGAGTTGCGAATTCCCCTGTTTTTGTTTGTGTCCACATTGACTTTACTTCATACAAACGAAAATCTGAATCCTCATTTTTAACAGGTATGCCTATGGAAAAATAAAACTTGCCCTTTAACTTAGTAATAGTCACGGATGACATTCGATAGAACTCCGCCAAATTATTTTCTACAGCTGGAATAAACATCGGCACAGACTCATGAATTTTCTTAATTATCCTTAAAAGTTCCCCGGGAGGCAAGATATCTGATGTGATTTCCCCCGTGAATGCCACTTGGTGAGTCTGGCTTGCCATGTTTAGTAAGTGTAAAGTTAGCTCACTAGCTACAAAAGCTAATTGTGTAGCACTTTCTACATAAATCACATCTCCCTGGATTTGTTCTATTTCTTCCCCGAAATTATTAATCCCATTCTCCAACACTGTTAATGCCTCCTGTCCTTTAGTTACTGCTATAAAACTGTCTTCAGTGTCTCATCTACGATATGGGTATGAGATATTACTTTATTTATCATGGTGTGCTGTTCTTTGCTTCTTTAGTTAGCTCACTTTTTTAACTGATAACTGATCGAGTTCCAACCGGGTAATTAGTCCAGTCCAACATCCAATCAATTCGCCAGTCCAATTAACTGCACTTTTCTTTCTATTCCCTTTTGAAGTCACGAAGTCTTCGAAAGTATCCAATGAGTTACCAAGGGCTCTTTTTACGTTATCAAGAATTGCTCTTAACTTAACTACAGCAACATCTTCTTTAACCTGTTCCACTGGATCCTCTAACTTGTTAATCTGACCCAAATTTTGACCAGTTGACTCGCAACTTTTACTGGATCATAACTAATTAACAAAACATGTACGTCAGACGTGAAAGACATCTTGGATCTTTCGTCAAAGACTACGTCTTTTGCATACTCTCACATACGCAAGCAGTTAGCACACAGTGCCGCAAAAAATCGAACACTTCTCATGGCCAACTAGTTAACCTAAGCCTATTGCTAAATACTAGCTAACTGACACTAAACCAAGGCTCACTGTTTTTCAAAGGGCAGTCGCCCCCCCCCCCTCTCTCTCTCTCTCTCTCTCTCTCTCTCTCTCTCTCTCTCTCTCTCAGCTGAAAAGGGAGTTCGAGCAATGTGCTGAAACTCAGTTGATCCGTCACTGGAATCCAAAACAGGGTAAATTGCTGACACATTCCGATTATCTGAACTCATCATCTCGTTTTCTGGCACAATCTTGAGGGTGGATGCGTGAATCTCATATACATTACCTTTTGCAATACTCTTCACAGTTATTTTGTCATGATTAATATGGATCACCCTGGATGGTCCAATAAATGCTGATTCGAACTTATGCTCTTTACCCTGAAGCCGCTTTATATACACATGATCACCAATCTGAATTTCATGTGATTTCGTTTTATACTTCCTGTTATAACTAAGAATATTCCTCTCCTGGGCTATCTTTAAAAACTTATTTGTAACCTCAAAACCCCTCTTATTTACATTGGCAACATAAGTTCGAAAATAATATACGTTATACACTGGCGGTTTCTCCTTTTTCGTGAAAACATCATATGGCAAATTTGGATCTTGACTGAAAACTTAATAATAAGGCATATCGCCTTCACTCTTATTATAACTGTGTTTAGGGTAAACTGAGCTGTAGACCACATATCAGACCATATATTCGGGTTATCTGCTACACGGTACTTAAGCATACTAATCAAGACCAGATTCTTAGACTCCACCAACCCATTTGAACGAGGCTTGTACAAAAGAATAGGAGAATTCCTAATGCCATACAATTCAGATATTCGATTGAATACTTCATTTACAAATTCGATTCCATGATCTGATACAAATTCTCTAGGAGTACCGAACAGTTCAATGAAAGCTCTAAGAGCTCTAACGACTTGCTGTGCAGTCTTGTCAATCAAAGGTTGCACAAATGTATATCTAGTTTGCGCATCTACTAGAACAAAAATATACTTATGTCTTGCGTGTGATACTGGAGAGGGGCATATTAAATCATTTTGTACACATTGCCATTTCTCTTTAACTAAAGGCCAGACTCAAGCGGGAGGTACATTTAATCTATGTGATCTGAACAGAGGACAAAATTAACATGCGTGTACATAATTCTTTATCAGTCGTTTCATGCCTTTCCAATAAAAATGATCAGTGGCTCTTCTGAGTGTATTCGCTACGCCCACGTGACCAGATACTGGCGATAAATGCGATAATTCCATGGCCTTACTTATGAAAGGAGTGGGTAATACAGTTCGATAAACTAACTCGTTTCGTTTCAAATCAGTGACATACAAAACATCGTCTTCTATTACTAATCTATTAGATGGAAGCAAGACGTCAGTAGGAAGCTTTTCTGTTTCCCCTCTAACATAAGTTTCAACTCTTCCCCATACAGGATCTTCATTCTTTGCCTTTATTAGCTGCGTTATTTCCCAATCACAATCATCCTCATGAATGTCATAAGCTCAAGGACAGGTTCACTCATACGCTGGGCATTCAATTCATTCCTTCTCTCACTGGGCCCAACAAACTCCCTCACACGCTCCGTCCTATTGGCTGCTGTCTCTCCCAGCTGGGAGGGGTCACCGAGTACCGTCTGCTTGCCTTCTTGAACAGCCTGTGACATACTCATCGACCTCGTTATAGTGGCCACAGAATGAGATATGGCATCCGCTACTACATTAGTTCGTCCAGGGATATATACGAATCCAATAATATCGAATTCTAACAAAGCTTCCAACCATCTAGCCTGACGACTTCACAAATCTCATTTCTTGAAAATATACGATAGGGGTTGATGATCAGACTTAATGCAAATTCTATGTCCCAACAGAAAATAACGGTTTCTTTCTAATACCCACTTAATGGCCAGTGCCTCTTTATCTAACATTGAATACCGGGTTTACAGGCCCTTTAATGCTTGTGAGGCGAACGTTACCGGGCGGAGAGTCTGTCGTCATCCAGCTGTTCTATTACTCCCCCAATGGCAACATCAGTAGCATCGCATGTCACGTAGAACTCCCGATCAAATTTAGGGAAGACTAAGAAACTATTTTCAGACAAAGCTTGTTTCAACTTTTGAAATGCATCTTCGTTTTCTCGATTCCATTCCAAATTTTCTGTTCTTCTAAGTTTATCTAACGATTGCAAGATTTTTTCCGAAATCTAATTAATGAATCGTCTGTAATAAGAAGCTAACCCAAAAAATTAAGTAACTAGCTAAAGGGTTAGGGGTCTCAGATAAGCTCAAAAAGATTTTATCTTGTCTACCATCGGGTTTACTCCCTTGTTAGTTAACATGTGACCTAGAAATTGAACCTCTGGTTGAAACAACTGACATTTTGCTAGGTTGACCTTCAAATTATGGCATCTCAACGCCTCAAGAACTTTAACAAAATTATTCATATATTTTTCTACAGTATTTCTTAAAATTATTATGTCATCAAGGTAGATTAACACTGCATTGCCTACCAATCCAGAAAATGCGCTCATCATTACGCGTGAAAAATGAGCGGGTGCGTTCTTTAACACTAATGTCCAGCAACAAATGCTGTTTTCTCTCTACTCTTGGGAGCGAGGGCTATTTCGTGATACCCAGATTTAAGATCTAAGGTCGAAAAAAATGTGTTATTCCTGACTACACAAAATCGCTTCTAAAGAGGGTAAGGGAAACAAATCATATATGCCTAAAGCGGCAGACTTTTTCTTTACGAATACGATAGGAAATCGCTAGGGAGAATCAGAGACCGAGATTATTCCATTCTCTTTCATCTCTGCTAACTGTCTATTTACTTCAGTCTGATATGCTAAAGGTACTCTATAGGGGTACATGACAACTGGCGTACTGTCTCCCGTATATATGTTGAAAGGCATAAAGTTACAATAATTCGAAAGTTCTTCCTCTAACACAAATACATATTGATATTCCTCCAATAGCTGGGCAACATAAAAATGATACTGAACAGGTGTTAAACTATATCCAAAATCTTTTAAGGCGCATGCGCGATATGATGAGGTATTTTGGTTAAAGGCGGTATTAAACACTAAATCAAAATTCATTTCAACCCACGCAATTAGCGTATTCTTTTTATTTAACACTGGTACCGATGCAAGGCTATGGAACAATATCCTTACTTTCCCCTGCTTTATCTGCACTATTGAGTCTTGCAACAACTTATCTACAAAGTCAAAATAAGGCGTAAATATGCCAACCCTTTCCTTCAAATCTTTGTTACACGCACACAGTTCAATTACCATACCAACCAAGGGTCTATACACACTTCTTGTGTAAGTCAAAGGTCCCACTTATCAGTTACGTTAACAACAGGTTCTATTACGGTTGCTACTGATGCAACTGTTCCTCCTATGCGTAGGATATGATCCCTCATGGTTACAGTCAATCCCTCAGGGCATGAAAGTACATTTAAACCTAATAACCAGATCCCGTCTGAACCAAATATGACATCTATCACCGTATTACCCAACTCAGGGATGACATAGATATCATGAATGAGTTTTTCGTCTCCCAACTCAAAAGGTTGTGAACCAAAACTATTTATGAGAACTTTTTTTCCTCCGAGACCTTGACATTTTAAGGGAGCCTCATTTTGAACTTGATTTACTGTAATGTGTGTTTCCACAAAAAGAGACACAAATGCCCCTGTATCTATTAAACAGTTTTTAATACCAGAAGGGAACTTAACTTTGATAAAAGGGTGCTGGGGTGCTGTCATCAGTCTTCTTCCTATTGGGTTGTCCTAGGTTCCCCTGGCACCACTGGGGGCTGTCCTTGTGCTTGCGACGCCGGCCAACCCGCAGGCGGCGACGGTTTTGTCGCTGGTGGCCTCCATCCTTGGGATGCCTGCGTAAAACTGACCGAGCGATTGCGGTAATACTATGTTGTTCCCATCGCAGGTGTCGCTCCTCATGCTGCCGGGGGCGCTGATGTTGCTCCTACGCTGGGGGTTCGAGCCGCATTACATTGGCGGGGGTAGTGTCCCTACTGTTTGCAGTTGAAACAATGCATCTTCTTCTGAGATTTTGACCTCTGCTTTGGTCCGTGGCCCGATGATTTCTTCTGTCCATTTGAATAGCTCCCGGACGATGACGACGACGATGAGGGTTGCTCTAGCCTATATCTTTCCGGTTGGAGTACTTCTTCCGTACTTTCCATAAGAATTCTCACGTTGTCCAAAGCCCTCTATACGGGTACGGGCTGAAAAAGTTTACCCCATGCATATGCAGGTACGTGTGACTTCATGACCTTCTTCAACCAACGGTCCTTAATGCCTTCCAAGGTATCATGGCCATCCGAGAAGTCGTCCAAGTCTGCTGCTATTCTCGTGAAAAAGTCGAAAATGTGTTCGCCTTCTTTCTGGACAGGAACCTAATTGCATATGTGTTGATGCCAACTAGCGGTACATAGGCCTAACCTCCGTTGCAGGTGTATTTTCAGGTGCTCCCAAGACCAGGGCTCGACGAATTTAAGATCTCTCTTCACTCTCCTATAGGCATTTCCTTGATTTCTCTGTTTTGCCAAAATAATTTTCTGACGATCGGAACGTAGAAAGTAGAGGTCCCCTTTTTGTTTTGTTCCTTGTTGTTGTCGGCTACCCCCCAAAATTGGGGGAAGTGCCTTTGGTATATGTATGATGTATGCCAAAATAATTTTCTGACGATCGGTCCAACATCGCTCTGACGTCGCTGCCTCAACTGAAGTAAGAAACGTCTCGATCGATATAAATCTTCGCCCTTGTTGTGGCATTGTGTCATCAAAAATGGATACATACTCCAA
Organism: Palaemon carinicauda; assembly: GCF_036898095.1. Taxonomy (NCBI): domain Eukaryota; kingdom Metazoa; phylum Arthropoda; class Malacostraca; order Decapoda; family Palaemonidae; genus Palaemon; species Palaemon carinicauda. The sequence continues at coordinate 129,166,822 of NC_090741.1, read as the reverse complement.
AAGAGGTGGAAAACTGCCGTAGTCGCTGTGTCTTCCATTCCCTCCGGCCCGGGTTTCGAGCCCATCTTCTAGAGAAGGGCTGTTTAGGTATGCTCCCTACCGTGCTGGTCTCTATGTGCCCGTCGATGTTCCACTGTGTACAGGTTCTCCTTGCGCCCTTACGACATGATGTAGGGCTCCGACGGTTTCGTCGACTTCAATGTACAAATCGTCGTGTTCATGTACACTCATGTTGTAATTTTGTATTTCCACTAAGTTAAAAGATATCCCATTAAAATGCCACCAAAATTTGTCCCACCACAGACAAATTATTTCTAGAAGTTTAATTTAGGAAACAGGATAAGTCGGAGGCGAATCTGATCTTTCAAACTTACATGTATTTTAAATAAAGAATTCTACAACATTGACCTTGAGCACTTCAATTACTTTATCAATATTAATAATCCTGGATAGCATCCAAACATTATTTATATGTTATACTTTCTTGATAATCATCAACAGGTGCTCGTACAATACTTTAATACACATCATAATTCTTGGGCAAGACTACAGCAGGGAGACTAGTTTTTTGCTGTTTACTCTACATAACACTAAAAATGTATAAGTCCAAATCAAAAGCTTAGCTTAGGTGACCTTAGCACAATGGAGTGACGTGAACCCTCGATCATGGCTCTCTTCGAATTGGCACTAGGTGTAGCAGACTATGAAGATATTGGTCCTTTTACGTCATGGGGTAGATGCCAGCTTACCTAGGGGTTTCGAGGTAGGGGTCCGCTGTTTCCAAGCACTTTGCACCAGTCTACTGGCTGTAGTCTTACCACCATTCTGTATGAACAAAGAGGAGACGGGAAAAGGTCGTCGTCAACAGAAATGAGAGGGAAACAGACCTCTGTTGCCACTGGGAGTTGAGGCTATGTCTATTCTCAAGCGATAGCAGCAGAAGTCATTCACATGACCCCAAGGGGGTTTCAAATATTTGTTACATGTGACAGTAAATTGAAAAAATTGGCAAGGACGATCAACAGGTCGCCATACACCATTTAAACTGCCTTCTTTCAGGGTGCCTTTAGGATTGGTCCTCAGTCCCAGGAGGACTCAATGAAGCTTGGTAAACTAGTCGGTGTCCTTGCAGCGTGACATCAAAGTTGCCTCGAGGGTGCATTGAAAACATTCAATCAATCCGTTTGCAGCAGGGTTGTAGGCAGTTCTCTGATCTATGGTGAATCCCAGGAGATTTTCTAATAATGTCTATAATTGAGAGGTGAAATTTGTACCTCTGCCAGAAGTAATATGTTCAGGGATACCAAATCTTGCAATCCATCCTAAGAGTAAGGCAGATTTACATGGGGCAAACATTACAATTATCATGGGAATGGCTTCAGGACAAATAGTGGAGAAGTCAATGACGGTTATGATGACCTAGTGACGTGAGTAGGGGACCTACTATGCCGATGTGAATGTAGGAAAAAAGATGCTGTGGTTGATGAAAGTTGTTCACTTCTGAATATGTGTGTTAATGTACTTTTGAAGATTGGCATGAAGTACAGACGTGTACCCAATCCTTAGCATCTTTAGTAATGCCATGACAAATGAACTTCATCTTCTGTAGCAGTGCACTAGATCAGCACGAGAGATGTGAGATGCAATGAATGAAATCAAACACCTGTGTGCCCGTGGGTGCAGGTATCCATGGATGTGGTCTACTGGTACTGATGTCAAAGAGGAAGATGGCGTTGGAGTTGGCGAAGGGACATCATCCCAGCAGCGGAGGGATATACAGGATGTCCCACATAGTACTCTGGATCTTATCTTTTGGCTTATTCCAAGGCATTGTATTCCAATCCTAGGTGACTGACATCCAATGTATTTCTTGACAGGACATCGACAATGGAATTAATTTCCCAGGACGTGTTGAGAGGATAATAGCATTCAACCGCAGAGGAGATATGACTACGTTGATGAGGAAACCAGGCATCAAACTGTTGAGTTAAGTCTTGTACCAAAGGTGTATATTCGGTGCAAAGGATGAGGGGCCTACCTTCCAAGAAGTGGTGAATGGGACAGAAAGCTTAATGCACATCTACTAATTCACGGTCAAAAGTAGAGTATCCATATTCTGCCTTTCACATGTTTCTACTGAAGAAAGCCAATAGGGGTTGCAAGCCATTGACCACTTGCTGGAGTATTGAACCAATAGCGATATTGCTGGCATCGCTAGGCAGATGGAGATTGGTAAGTGACACAGATAAAGTGAGAGGAGCAGTAGTTGATTAAGCACTCTTCGCATTGCAGAAGGTCGCTACTTCAAGGGAACTCAATTCAAGTCTTTTGGCTTTGTCTTTGAACGAGGCGTAGAGGGGAGCAAGAGTGGCGGCGATAGCGTGCAGGAAAAAGTGATAATTGTTGATCATGCCAAAGAATTTTTGCAGTTTTTTTATGGTCAAGGAAATTGATAAGTTTTAAACGGCTGCTACTTTCTCAGTGAGATGTTGGACTTCTTCAGGAGTGATGTGTTGCCCTTAGAACGATATTTTGTTGGCACCAAAGGTACATATGTTGTCAAAGAATATAAGGCTCTTTTGTTTTAGGCTGTCGAGCACAATACATATGTGACAGAGGTGTCCCTCTTTGGAGAAAGAGGGCATAGGTATGTCATCCATGTAACATAAATAGAAGGTGCGGCCCCCTAAAATGCAACCCAGGAGGAGTTGAAAAGTGACCCTGGTATTGCAAAGGCCAAAACAAGAGTAATTGAAGGTGCAAGTACCTAAG
>NC_090741.1:129156715-129159215 GCF_036898095.1 Palaemon carinicauda | reverse complement strand
TTACCTTCAGCAGCTGTGCAGTAGAAGGACACGAGGGATGTGAAAGGCCGTGGATGAAATCAAACACCTGTCGCCGCATGGGAGCAGGAATCCAATGTCGCGGTCTACCAGTACTGACGTCACAGAGGAGGGTGGTGTTGGAGTCTTCGAGGGGAAAATCTTCCCAATGGAGGGATATGCAGGATGTCCTACAAGCTTGATACTCTGGATCTTGTCGTTGGGCTTCAGCCAGGGCGTTGTAATCCAATCCCAGTTGAACGGCAGCCAACGTGTTTCTTGACAGGGCATCGGCAACGGGATTCATTTTCCCAGGGACCTATTGGAGGGTGCAATTGTATTCAGCCACGGTGGAGAGATGTCGGCGTTGACGGGCGGACCAGGCATCAGACTGTCGAGTGAAGGCGTGCACCAGAGGCATGTGGTCTGTGCGAATGACGAAGGGCGTACCTTCTAAGAAATGGCGAAAGTGACGGACAGCCAAGTGCACCGCCAGCAATTCTCGATCGAAGGTAGAATAACCCGATTCTGCCTTGGACAGTTTTCTGCTGAAGAAGGCCAATGGGTGGGGCGAGCCTTCGACCACCTGCTCGAGTACTGCACCAATAGCGGCGTCGCTGGCATCGGTGGAGAGAAGGAGAGGGGCGTGTGGGATAGGAAAAGTGAGAGCCGCAGCAGTTGATAGGGCCTTCTTTGTGTTGCAGAAGGCTGCTTCTTGAAGGGGACCCCACTTCAGGTCCTTTGGCTTGCCCTTGAGGGAGGCATAGAGGGGAGCAAGAGTGGCGGCAATGGCTGGCAGAAAACAGTGATAATAGTTGATCATGCCCAAGAATTCCTGCAGAGCTTTGACGGTCGAGGGCGCAGGGAAATTCTGAACGGCTGCTACCTTCTCAGGGAGGGGATGGACTCCTTCAGGAGTGATAAGGTGCCCTAAGAACGACACTTCGTTGGCGCCAAAGGTACACTTGTCGTACCGGACTACAAGGCTGTTTTGTTGCAGGCGGTCGAGCACGATGCGCAGGTGACGGAGGTGTTCCTCTTTCGAGGAGGAGAACACAAGTATGTCGTCCACATAACATACACAGAAAGGGAGGTTCCCTAAGATGCCATCCATGAGACGTTGAAACGTTGCCCCAGCATTACGAAGGCCAAAACAGGAGTATTTGAAGGTGTATGTGCCAAACGGAGTGGTGATGGTGGTCTTGGGGATGTCTTCTGGGTTCATAGGCACCTGATAATACCCCTTCAGGAGGTCGAGCGTAGAGAAAACCTTCGCTTTGTGCAAGTAGGAGGTTACATCGACAATGTTTAGAAAGGGGTAGTGATCCGGTTCTGTTTGCATGTTCAGGCGCCTGTAATCCCCGCATGGACGGAGGGAGCCGTCTTTCTTCTGAACGATGTGTAAGGGTGACGACCATGGGCTGGAGGCCTTTTGGCAAAGGCCCAATTTCTCCATTTCGGCGAACGTCTGTTTGGCGGGTGCCAATTGTTCCGGTGCCAGACGTCTGAGTTTTGCGAAGACTGGGGGTCCCGTCGTCTTGATATGGTGATAAATACCGTGCTTGGCAGGAACCGTGGGCGTTTGGCGAAGTTCTGGACGGAAAACTTCCGGGTACGACGTGAGGAGGTGGGCGTAGGCATCCGTGGGTGCGCTGATGTGGAGAGCGAGGTTAGAGGGGGCGGGTTGAAGAGGTGTCGACAAGTACGAGTTTGCATTGACCAATCGTCGGTGGGCGACATCGACCAGAAGGTGGAAATGAGAGAGGAAATCCGCACCGAGGATTGTCATTGTGACGTCAGCAACGAGAAACTTCCAATTGAATTTACCGTTTCCGAACGATAATGTGAGGTTCTCGTAACCATAGGTGGGTATCGCAGATCCGTTGGCAGCTACTAAGCGGACGTCGGCAGATGTAGAGAGACTACGTTGTGCCTTGAAGAGTTTCCTTGGCAAAAGAGAACGACAAGCACCCGTGTCTACCAAAAATCGCACGCCCGTTCCTGCATCCTGTAAAATAAAAAGATTAGAAACATGGGAGGCCACCGCCACAAGCAATGGCCTACTTACACGTTTTTTGGCCACTGACAATCTTTGGCACATTTCTTCGTGGTTGCCCATAATCTGAAGTGGTACTAGCAAAACTGTGGCGGATGGGAGGTAGTAAGTGGCTGTAGAAGTCGTTCGTTGGGGCACGAGCAATTGGTGGGTGGTGGGCGGCTTTGTCGCCGTTTCGGCACGTCATGGGGTAGGCGTGTATGTCCTATGGCATTCATGTCAGCTTCGGTTGACGTTGAATAGGCATCCTCGTCATCAGGGGGGAGGCGTTGATGGAGGTCTTGAAGTGACTGTCCATAAGGGCGTCGGCTTTGATCATCAAGTCTTTTATGGGTAAACTATCGACATCGGGTATGACAGCGCGTACAGGTTCAGGTAAACGGCGTATCCAAAGGGCACGGAGTAGGTTCACCTCACGAGGAGAGCTGTCTGCGGCAGGTTGAAGGC
>NC_090741.1:129146715-129151715 GCF_036898095.1 Palaemon carinicauda | reverse complement strand
TGTGAACAAGGAGACACCCCAATAGCGTATGACGCCCTCAAAACATACCTTCTGCAGCAGTACTCGCTGTCGCCAGCCGCCCGTATAGCAAAGCTTTTTCAGCTCTCTCAACAACAGTTGGGGGACCAAAGGGCTTCTCTTACCCTCATGGAAATGAACAGTATCGCTCGCCTTCAACCTGCCGCAGACGGCTATTCTCGTGAGGTGAATCTACTTCGTGCCCTTTGGATACGCCATTTACCCAGACCTATACACGCTGCCATTCCCGATGTCAATAGTTTACCCATAAAGAACTTGTTGGGTAAAACCGACGCCCTTATCGACAGCCACTTCACAACCTTCAAGACCTCCATCAACGCCTCCACTTTTGACAAAGAGGACGCCTATTTAACGTCAACAGAAGCTGACGCACGCCTACCCCGAGATGTGCCGGAGCGGCAACAAAGCCACCCACCACCCACCAATCAATTGCACCCCAACAAGCGACTTCTACAGCCACTTACTACCTCCCATCCGCCACAGTTTTGCTACTACCTCTTCAGATTCGGGGTAACTGCGAAGAAATATGCCGAGGATTGTCAGTGGCCAAAAAACGTGTAAGTAGGCCATTGCCTGTGGCGGTGGCCTCCCGTGTTTCTAATCTTTTCTTTTTACATGATGCAGGAACTGGCGTGGGATATTTGGTAGACACAGGTGCTTGTCGTTCTCTTTTGCCAAGGAAACTCTTCAAGACACGACGTAGTCTGTCTACATCTGCCGACGTCCGCTTGGTAGCTGCCAACGGATCTGCGATACCCACCTACGGTTACAAGAACCTCACATTATTGTTCGGAAACGGTAAATTCAATTGGAAGTTTCTCGTTGCTGACGTCACAATGCCAATCCTCGGTGCGGATTTCATCTCTCATTTCCACCTTCAGGTCGATGTCGCCCACCGACGATTGGTCAACGCAGACTCGTACTTGTCGACACCTCTCTAACCTCGCTCTCTACATCAGCGCACCCACGGATGACTACGCCCACCTCCTCACGTCGTGCCCGCAAGTTTTCCGTCCAGAACTTCGCCAAACGCCCATGGTTCCTGCCAAGCACGGTATTTATCACCAAATCCAGATGACGAGACCCCCAGTCTTTGTAAAATTCAGACGTCTAGCACCGGAACGATTGGCAGCCGCCAAACAGACGTTCGCCGAAATGGAGGAAATGGGCCTTTGCCAAAAGGCCTCCAGCCCATGGTCGTCACCCTTACACATCGTTCTGAAGAAAGACGGCTCCCTCCATCTGTGCGTGGATTACAGGCGCCTGAACATGCAAACAGAACCGAATCACTATCCCCTTCCAAACATTGCTGATGTGACCTCCTACCTGCACAAAGCGAAGGTTTTCTCTACGCCCTACCTCCTGAAGGGGTATTATCAGGTACCTATGAACCCAGAAGACATCTGCAAGACTGCCATCACCACTCCGTTTGGTACATACACCTTCAATTACTCCTGGTTTGGCCTTCGTAATGCTGGGACCACGTTTCAACGTCTCATGGATGGCATCATAGGGGACCACCCCTTCTGTTTATGTTATGTGGACGACTTACTTGTGTTCTCCTCCTCAAAAGAGGAACACCTCCGTTACCTGCGCATCGTGCTTGACCGCCTGCAACAAAACGTCCTTGTAGTTCTGTACGACAATTGTATGTTTGGCGCCAACGAAGTGTCGTTCTTAGGGCACTGCATCACTCCTTAAGGAGTCCATCCCCTCCCTGAGAAGGTAGCAGCCGTTCAGAACTTCCCCGCGCCCTCGACCGTCAAAGCTCTGCAGGAGTTCTTGGGCATGATCAACTATTATCACCGTTTTCTGCCAGCCATTGCCGCCAATCTTGCTCCCCTCTATGCCTCCCTCAAGGGCAAGCCAAAGGACCTGAAGTGGGGTCCCCTTCAAGAAGCAGCCTTTTGCAATGCAAAGAAGGCCCTATCAACTGCTGCGGCTCTCACGTTTCCTATACCACAGGCTCCTCTTCTTCTCTCCACCGATGCCAGCAAAGTCACTATTGGTGCAGTACTCATGCATGTGGTCAATGGCTCGCCCCTCCCATTGGCCTTCTTCAGCAGAAAACTGTCCAAGGCAGAATCGGGTTATTCTACCTTCGATCGAGAATTGCTGGCGGTGCACTTGGCTGTCCGTCACTTTCGTCATTTCTTAGAAGGAGGGCCCTTCGTCATTCGCACAAACCACATGCCTCTGGTGCACTCCTTTACTCGACAGTCTGATGCCTGGTCCGCCCGGCAACGCCGATATATCTCCGCCGTGGCTGAATACAATTGCACCCTTCAATATGTCCCTGGGAAAATGAATCCCATTTCCGATGCCCTGTCAAGAAACACGTTGGCTGCCGTTCAACTGGGATTGGATTACAGCATCCTGGCTGAAGCCTAACGACAGGATCCAGAACATCAAGTATGTAGGACATCCTGCACGTCCCTCCGTTGGGAAGACTTCCCCCTCGAATACTTCAACGCATCCCTCCTCTGTGATGTCAATACTGGCAGACCACGACCTTGGATTCTTGCTCCCATGCGCCGACAGGTGTTTGATTTCATTCACGGCCTTTCACATCCCTCGTGCCGTTCTACTGCACAGCTGCTGAAGGCAAAGTTCATTTGGCACGGCATTTCTAAGGATGCTAAAGATTGGGTCCGCGCCTCTACTTCTTGGCAAACTTCCTAAGTACATTGACACACAGATTCAGGAGTGGGCACCTTTCCTCAACCTCAGTGTCGTTTTGCACACATTCACGTCGACGTTGTAGGCCCCCTACCCACATCTCAAGGACATCGTTACCTGTTTACTGTCATCGACTGCTCCACCCGTTGGTCTGAAGCCATTCCCATGGAAACTGCAACGTCCGCCTCATGTACATCTGCCTTACTCTCTGGAGGGATTGCATGATTTGGTATCCCTGAGCATATTACTTCTGACAGGGGAAACACTTTCACCTCTCAATAGTGGACATCATTAGCGAATCTCCTGGGCATCACCCTACATCAGACAACGGCCTACAACCCCGCTGCCAATGGAATGGTTGAACATTTTCATCGCACCCTCAAAGCAGCTTTGATGTCCCGCTGCAAGGATTACAACTGGTTTACTCAGCTTCCCTGGGTCCTCCTGGGACTAAGGACCACTCCTAAAGACGCCCTCGACGTCTCGGCAGCTGAAATGGTGTATGGCGACCCGTTGGTCGTCCCTGCGGAATTTTTTCCTTCTACAACCTCCTCCGATGATCTCCAGCACACACGTCACGTCGTGGGAAAATTTACTCCATGCCGCCAGACTTACAAGCCCCCAGGGAAGCATCACATACCAACAGACTTGCACTCTGCAATGCACATCTTCCAGCGCAACGACACTACCAAGCCACCGCTAACGCACCCTTACACGGGCCCGTTCCTTGTGATCAAACGCAGTCCGAAAGCATTCCTACTAAACATTCGTGGCAAAAAAGACTGGGTCTCCATTGATCGTCTAAAACCTGCTTATCTACTGCCAGATGACCCGCCTACAGTTCGCCTCTCTAGATCAGGGCGCCCTTTTTAACATGTACAGTATGTCATTTTTAGGGGGGGACCCATGTACCAACCGTGCGTCACACGATCGTACATAAATTATTTTGTATATATTATGCTTGTATCTGCATTCTTCCCTCGCACTAAAAAGAACCGGAATAAAAAACATCTGCGTTTTTCCTCTCTAACAATGTCTGTTTCTCGAACATGAAAATTCCTGTTGCCTTAAGGTATTGTATATAAAGAAGAGTGTTCTTTAATAAAGTTACTCTGTTGATTACATCCCGCCTTGGAGTTATAACCTTCTCTCGGCCGTCACACGTCTCACTATCTAACTCCTTCTTAATCTTAATTATATTGCAATCCTTATGCAGTTTTAGAATTGCTGTACTTATCTTCAAGTGTTCTAACATGAGATTCATCTCTCTCTCTCTCTCTCTCTCTCTCTCTCTCTCTCTCTCTCTCTCTCTCTCTCTCTCTCTCTCTCTTTCTCTCTCTCTCTCTCTCTATGTATGTATATATATATATATATATATATATATATATATATATATATATATATATATATATATATATATATATATATATATATATATATATATATATATTTATATATATGTACATCTCTTGCTCTATGTGTATATACATATATATATATATATATATATATATATATATATATATATATATATACATATATATACAGTATATTTATATGTATATATATAGTATATATATATATATATATATATATATATATATATATATATATATATATATATATGTATATATACATATGTATATATATATATATATATATATATATATATATATATATATATATATATTTATATATATATACATATGTATATATATATATATATATATATATATATATATATATATATACATATGTATATATATATATATATATATATATATATATATATATATATATATATATATATATATATATATATATATACATATATATATAATGTGTGTGTGTGTAGAAATTAGGTTAGTTATCTAAATGTAGACGACAGAGGAATATTAACACCATATAGGCTATATACACATATACTTAAAGTATGATATTATACACTATATGTATTTACATCGCAGATATATTTCCTACACACTCTAATTTTTTATTACATTAATCTAGTATTTCCACTTGAGTTGCAAGTAAGGAATTTGAGGGAACATGATTTTCATGTCTCGCCATCATAAAGGTTATCCTTGGCTACTACTACTACTACTACTACTACTACTACTACTACTACTACTACTACTAAATATTTTGGCAATTATAATATTAATGTTAATAACGATAGCGGTAATATATAAGATTGTACCGGCTTAAAAATCTGTAAGTAATAGAATTAAAAACAAAATATTCATTAATATAGTTTTTTAAAGAATCACCAGAGATCAGTT
>NC_090741.1:129126715-129129215 GCF_036898095.1 Palaemon carinicauda | reverse complement strand
TGTTCATGAGCATATCAAGGTCTTCCTCGGCTTCAGGTAAGTAAATCCAGTTATCTCCTATCCATGACATCAGTAAAGTTTTCCAGGCAACAATACCTTTTTTTCTCCTTCAGTTATAGAAAATCCATATCTCTTTTTGATTGGTATATTCTTCTTCTTCTTTGTCCCCTGTAGATATTTCATTAATAATTCTATGATAAATTCTTACACCGTATCCATTCGCTTAATTCATAGCTTTGTCCGCATCATTTGCTTTTCTGTCTAAATATTTTCTCCAGTCATTCCTGGCTTTTCTTTTGACCTCATTATCAATACTGTAATACTTAGAATGCTCAACTTTGTCTCCTTTCTATAGTATCCTAAGTAGCATTTGATATCAAGGGCTTTTTCCTAGTAACTGCATATCGCAAAAGCTAATTTTCATCTTACTGATAAATATTCTTAATATTACTCTATTATTCATTAATTGTCAGCTTTTCGTGTCTTAAAGTCTCTAAAACTGCAATCCATTGCTTAAGAATTCAACAATGATGCTTAGAAACAACCCACCCACTCCTCAATGTTTGAGTTTGAAAACAAAATCCTATTGATTATCATGGTGAAAGGCAGCACTAAAATCAAGACAAATCATACAAATTTCCTGACAATAATCAAGGGATTTCTGTACAGCATTGGGGATTGTAAGAAGGGAATCTCATGTAAACAAGTAGTAAACAATATGAAAAAGGTTTTCGCTTGCGTTTAGTGTCAGAGTGATCTTCTTGCACTTAACTGTAGATATCCGGTAAATAGAGAATTAGTGAATAAGTTTAATGAACTTATTTATGCATAAAAGATCAGGGGAATTGTGTCCGGTTTTTCTGAGTACAGTCCCATGTTGGTATTCGGTAGAATGAGATGGCCGATAGCTTTACAAAGGATGTTACAATTAAGAATAATATTGATATCGAAAGCACAATGACTCTGAGTAAAATAAAGAAACAGCTAAAATTAAAGACGTCATTGTGGGAAGCGACTGAAATTGGACAAATTTTGAGTAACGGTAGTGTCTGTATTAGACATTATTGGCTTGAGTCGGAAAACATCAATGTTGTACATGACGGGCATTGTCTAAACTAGATACGTTTAGGATATAATTATCTCTTGGAATACATTGACGATGAAAACTCTAAATTTAAATTATAAGGGGAATTAGGGAAACACTTTATTATTATTATTATTATTATTATTATTATTATTATTATTATTAAGCTACAACCTTAGTTAGAAAAGCAGGATGCTATAAGCCCAGGGGCTCCAACAGGGAAAATAGCCCAGTGAGGAAAGGAAACAAAGAAAATAAAAATATTTTAAGAGCAATAAAATTAAAATAAATATTTCCTTCGAAAACTATAAAAACTCAACAAGACAAGAGAAACAGAAATTAGATAGAATAGTGTGCTTGAGTGAATTTTCAAGCAAGAGAACTCAACATTATATCATGGATTGTAATAAATTATCAGAGTTCCGTATCCACACAATATATAACGTAACATCAAGTATGTTATTTTATGTTATTTATAACATTTGAATTTTATATCTTTTCGTAAAATAGTTTTTGTAACATGATTTGTATGAATTTTGCCTAATTTAATATGTTATAGTATATTATCAACTTTTGATTTAAATAGTTTGCGTTATAGTTTGGCAATAGTAAACTTGATTTGTTTAACATTTGCTACAATTAATTTTCATTCAGTGTAAAAAAAATATTCCTATTTTCTTTTTTATTTCCTTTTTTTTTTGTGTTTAAATTCTTTGCTTCGTGTTACAATCTATATTGTCTGGCTTATATTTAAATTTGTTGGAGGGTTTATCATCATGGTGCTACACTCCATTTGATGTATATCAATAAATGTTTTGAATGTAAATTTGAATTCGTTAGATGGTTTAACACCGCAGCGAATATCTAGTGCCGGATCAGTGCTTCCTATTTGCCTACTCGAATAACACTACGGAATTCCATATTTTCGGAATGTCCAAATTATACTTTATTATTATTATTATTATTAATTGCAAAGCTACAACCCTAGTTGGAAAAGCAGAATGCTATAAGCCCATGGGCTCCAACAGGGAAAATAGCCCAATGAGGAAAGGAAACAAGGAAAAATAAAATATTTTAAGGACAGTAACAACATTAAGATAAGTAATTCCTATATAAACTATAAATACTTTAACAAAACAAGAGGAAGAGAAATTATATAGAATAGTGTGCCCGAGTGAACCCTCAAGCAAGAGAACTCTAATCCAAAACAGTGAAAGGCCATGGTACAGAGGTTATGGCACTACGCAAGACTAGAGAACAGTGGTTTGATTTTGGAGTGTCCTTCTCCTTGAAGAGCTACCTACCATAGCTAAAGAGTCTCTTCTACCCTTACCAAGAGGAAAGTAGCTACGGAGCAATTACATTGCCGTAGTTAACCCCTTGGGTGAAGAAGAATTGTTTGGTAATCTCAGTGTT
>NC_090741.1:129094215-129106715 GCF_036898095.1 Palaemon carinicauda | reverse complement strand
GATCCTGCGTCTAAGGACCATTCCGACTCTATCGGTGTGAACCTGGATAGAGCGTCCGCTGTCACATTGCGGACTCCTTGAAGGTGAACTGCCGACAGGTACCACTTCTTCTTTTCCGCCAATCGGAAGACGGCCAACATCACCTGGTTGAGAGGTGGTGACCTCGATCCTTGTCGATTCAAGTATCTCACAACTACCTCGCTGTCTATCACCACTTTATGTGGAACGAATGACGCGGGGGAGACTTTCTTTAAGGTAAGGAGCACTGTCCTAGCTTCTAGAAAGTTTTATGAGAAAGGTCTTGAATAGCCTGGACCAAGTCCCCTGGACTTTTTTCCGATGAGAGTGACCTCCCCATCCCTCCTTCGAGGCGTCTGAGTGAATCGTCACCGACGGGGGAGGTGGCTGAAGAAGAACCTGACTTCTTTAGATGTCTGGCTTGGGACCAAGGCCTGACAAGAGTACTTAGCCGAAGCGGCTGGTCTTCTCAGATCTCTTCACGCGTTTGATGCATAACTTCTCCAAACTCCGATTGCATCCTTTAGCTGTGCTCTAAGCACTGGGTCTGTCACCGAAGCAAACTGGAGAGAGCGCAGTACTCTCTCCTGCTCGTGTCTTGATATCCTTTCGGAATCTTGAAGTCTCTTGACAGAACCCGCTATCTCCTTCCTTTTCTTCGCCGGGGTGGAGAAACGGTGTGACAAAAGGTCCCAGTGGATCTTAGCCACTGGAACTTTTGAGATGGAGAAAGTCGAGACTTTTTCTGTTGATCTTGAAGCCTAGGTACTCTAGGAACTGGATCACTTGACTGGAAGCTTGCAAGCATTCTGTCTCGGATGCTGCCCACACCAACCAGTCGTCCAGGTAGGCTACTACCTGAATTCCCTTTAGGCGAAATTGTTTGAGAGCTACGCTCGCAAGCTTCGTAAAAATCCTTGGGGCTATGTTTAGCCCGAATGGCATGGCTCCGAAGGCGTATAGTCTTCGTTGTAGCCTGAACCCTAGGTAGGGGGAGAGTCGATGGCTAATTGGAATGTGCCAGTAGGCGTCTGACAAGTCTATAGAGACGGAATATGCCCTCTTGGGCAGTAAGGTCCTTATGTGTTGCAGTGTTAGCATTTTGAATTTGCAATTCACTATGAACTTGTTAAGTGGCGACAAGTCCAGAATGACTCTGAGCTTTTCCGAGTCTTTCTTGGGAACACAAAACAGCCTCCCTTAGAAATTGATGGGCTTCACCCTTTTTTCTCCAACAGTTCTTGAACGTACTCCTCCATAACGGGGGTGGAGTGTTGGAAAAACCGAAGGTACGGGGGTGGAGTGCTGTACCAGCTCCCGCCCAGTCCATTCTTGAGTAGGCTGTGGGCCCAGGGATCGAAGGTCCACCGATCCCGAAATTTCAGAAGTCTCCCTCCTACCGGTATCACCTCACTTGGACTGCCGTCCTGAGGTCTTGCCTTCCTGACCACGACCACCCCTGAATCCCCTTCCCCTTGAGGGGCGTCTAGATGAGCCTCTGGCTGCTCCTCTAGGCTTTGCTCGAAAGGAGGTAGACTGCCCTTCGAACGCTGGGGTGAATGCCGTGGACTGTGTCGACACGGCCTGGGGTACCCACTGAAAGGTGGTCGGGGTTTGTGCCACGATCTGGGGCACTGGGGGCAATGGCAATTGCAGTTGCTGTTGCTGTCTAAGAGGCTTGGCTGGCCGAGACGGTAGCCTAGTCCTCATAGTCTTCCTCTTTAGTTGAGGACCCTCATCCGGGAAGACTTTCTTTTGATAGCCAGGCCCCACTTCTGGAGAAGGTTTCTATTCTCCAAGGCGGCTTTATCAACAACTTCTTTGACCAAGTCGGTAGGGAAAAAAGTCTTTTCCCCAAATGTTGGAGGAGATTAGTTTCTTTAGCTCGTGCCTCACCGTAGCCGAGGTAAACACGAACTCCCTACAAGCTCTCCTTGCCTTGACGAAGCCATAAAGGTCCTTCGTCACTGTGGCCAGATGAGGCTTGGCCACTACCATGAACATTTCATGGACCTTGGGGTCACTTGCCATCGTCTCGAGAGTAGTCTGAAGAGACATTGAGGCAGTCAGTCTTTCTTTTGTATCGAACTCACTTCGCAAAAGAAAGTCAGACAGCTTAGGGAGGTCCTTGCCGAACTGACGTCCGGCAATATCAGCCTCCAACTTTCCCACTGAGAACGTAAGATGGACGTCCTTCCAGTCTTTGTGGTCCATAGGCAGGGCCAGCGACAAGGGTTTACACTCCTCTAGGGAGGGGCAAGACTTGCCGGCCTCGATTGCTTTTAGTACAGCCAGAGACCCTTTCTGTAAAAGGGGGAAGGCTCTAGTAGGCGAGGACACAAAGGAAGGGAGCTTCCTATTCAATGCAGCTACCTTTGAGTTAGAGAAGCCCCTCTCTTTCATCGAGGATGAAAGTAGAGCTTGAGCCTTAGCATGGTCCATCACTATGACCTCCTTCGGCTCTGTCTCCTCCTTTGAAGCTGGTTCCTTCCTCAGCCGGACATAACAGTCCGGATATGATGCCTTGCTGGGCCAGAATTCCACCCTCCAGGGGAACTGAGCCCAGCTTATCCGAGATGACGATCTTTCCAGTCGTCATCGGCATGTGCTCAGCATACCTCCATGGGTTAGCATCTGAGCACAAGGGAAGGTCTTTCACATTGAGCTTTTTCTGGGGCCCATGTGATTCTGCAAGGCACTGCATTCGCAGTTCCATTGCAGCCGCCTTCTCCTGATTCTCCTTCTGCATTTGTTGGATCATTCCAACAATAGAAGAGAGGGCCTGTCCCAGCTCTACTGGGAGACCGGCCGATGTAGAGGGGCTTGAACTTCATCCTGGGCTTCTGCCAGGAGGTCTTCCTCCTGACACCCGTCCACATCAGACATCCTGTCATTTAGCTGGATGTCTTGCATCGCGACCGCGACTTCAGCATCCACCTGGATCTGAACTTAGGGGATCTCCTCTTGAGGCTGGGGAATCACTGCATCAGCTGATGCCTTAGGAAAAGGATACGCCCTCATCTCACTTGGAAGATAAGGGCCAGAAGTGTTCTTTTGGAAGCCCCTTACCCAGGTACGAAGCTTCTTCCTAGCTATTTAAATGTCTCATTAATCAGGTAAGTGCACACAGTACATACCTGAGGGTCCCAATACCGGAGATCATCCTTGGAGACAGCGTATGCTGCGTGTCTCCTACAAAACTCATGTCCGCAGAGGTTCTTGCTGCTGACATTGCAGAAAGCACTTCCCCACTTCGGAGTGTCCTTCTGTAAAGAGAAGAAATTTCCATGAGTATCAAGTGAACTATGTATCACTGGATATGCATAGTATAGCATAACAATTCAGAAAGGAAAGACACACACTTGTGTTTCCCTCACAACCCATTGTTGCAGCCTTCCAGATAATAAAATCAAAAATGGTTTATCTCTTCTAGAGTAACCAATGCAAATTTTCTAGAGGAAACAGGTGGGGCTCACACCTAAGCAATGATTTTAAAATCCTGGATAATAGACAGGGAAGAACTCAGCTTCCTATCTGAGGGCAACAGCAAAGGGATGTGCAAGAAAACACAATAGTGTTAGAAGATACAGTGCTGTACCAAAACCTTTACTATAGTTTTCTTCTTACTGTATATGCTATACAGAAGAATACTAGTACAGTATAGGGGGATGTGTGCCGGCCTGCCTTTGCCGGCCGGCACACACCACAACTAGCTTTAAAGTATACTACTTAACAGCTATAGGGCGGCAGCACTCTGGTTCAAATGCCTGTGCCGGTCGGCAGCAACTGCCGGCCGGTAACAGCCAGTGTTGGCCGGCAATGGCTGCCGGCCAGCAACTACACAAGGTAGTACCCAGCTGCCGGCCACACTCTTGGTGACCGGCAGACAAGGACTGACCTAAGCCGGCTGGCAAAGGTTCAAGACCGATGCCAGCCGGCAGCAAAAGAACCAGAGGACTACACCTGCCCGGCCGCCGGCCTCATAGGCCGGCAGCCGGGACAGGTACAGCACTAGAAGAAAAATAGAATGGATGCCGGGATAAGAGTGTACACAACCTCCAAGCCCGGCAATCGAAAGAGTCCATATAAGGAAGGGGAGAAACTAATTCAGGCTTCCTTGACCAATGCCGTCCGGCTCTGCCGGCAGGCATGGATGAGGGACCAAGAGAGGTCCGGGCAGCACTCGATAAAAAACATAAGACCCTTGCCGGCCAGCAGCTCTGCCGGCCGGCAATGGGCTGAGTCAATTCCACATCCCTACCTATACTAGGTCCAGAAGTAGAACGACGTACAGTACAGTGAAAGGGATATCGCGACATATCAGAGGACGTATTCTAGACACGTCACATGGCAATCTACATCCTGGACAGAGATTTCGTCTCGTAGGAGGTGATTGACGAGATATGAATTCGGGAAAGAAAAAGGGGGAGCCGCTCCCAAGGCTTCCCTATCCCCCGATTCGTATGCGTGCCTGGCGCCAATCCTGGCGCCTTCTGTATTCCTTGTAGCGTACACGAGGTGCTACAGATACTGTATGTAGGGAGGGGTCCTACAGCCCTTTCTTAGAAAGGCAAGGGCGGGTCCATCAGGACGACATGGCCATCTCACCCAAAAATAGATTTTTCGCTTCGCTCAAAATCCGTTTTTTGGGCTCAAGCCATGTCGTCCTGATGGAAGTGTACCAGAGCATTACTGTATCTGTGGATTCTCAGAACGTGCCGTACTCCCCGGAGGTAATTTTTTCCCGGTCGACTAGACCTAGAGACCTAAGATGTTACCGTTTTACATCTTTTCAACTAACTATAATCTATGTTAGAGCTTCCTGCCCCCTACAGGGAAGAGTCCTACTAGACTCTGGAAAAGTCTCGAAGAGTACATATATCTATGTATGAATACCAGGCAAGCTAATATAGTGGTCTCGCCCTATATTAAGTAAAGCATAGTTTGTAAAGGACCACTGCGTCAATATGAAATATCGACCAGTTTTTCATCACAATACTTGTATTGGACAAAGGTTCTATATCCGCATAGGAGGAAAACCAATGCAACATAGCTTGCATAAAGGAACAATTCTATTAGAATTATCCCAGATAAGGTACATAGAATGAATGCTCAATTATACCAATAAATTGACACAGGTGAAGGAGACGCAAGGTACTCAAGAACCAGATTATTGACAGGCAATAAATAGACAGGTTAACCACAATTATATATATATATATATATATATATATATATATATATATATATATATATATATATATATATATATATATATATATATATATATATATATATATATATATATATATATATGTATATATATATATATATATATATATATATATATATATATATATATATATATATATATATATATATATAAGAAGAGGATAACCTAAAACTTTAAGCATAAGTATGATAGTAAACAGAGCTTGTTTGTCTGAAAGAAAAAACATTAGATGCCACTTTCAAGATACCGAGGTATCAAAGTCAGCCGCTACCCTTTGAAGGATCTCAGTTTGTTGAGGACCCTCAACAGAAGGTTGTGAGGAGGGAATAGATAAATCTTGGACCATCTGTTCCAGTCGAGGGACATCGCGTCCACTGCTTCCGCTAAGTGGTCCTCGTACGGGGCACGTACAGGGGCAACTTCTTGTTGTCTTTCGTCGCAAAGAGGTCTATCTGCAGTTCTGGAACTGATTCAGAATGAAGGAGAATGATCCTGCGTCTAAGGACCATTCCGACTCTATCGGTGTGAACCTGGATAGAGCGTCCGCTGTCACATTGCGGACTCCTTGAAGGTGAACTGCCGACAGGTACCACTTCTTCTTTTCCGCCAATCGGAAGACGGCCAACATCACCTGGTTGAGAGGTGGTGACCTCGATCCTTGTCGATTCAAGTATCTCACAACTACCTCGCTGTCTATCACCACTTTATGTGGAACGAATGACGCGGGGAGACTTTCTTTAAGGTAAGGAGCACTGCCCTAGCTTCTAGAAAGTTTTATGAGAAAGGTCTTGAATAGCCTGGACCAAGTCCCCTGGACTTTTTTCCGATGAGAGTGACCTCCCCATCCCTCCTTCGAGGCGTCTGAGTGAATCGTCACCGACGGGGGAGGTGGCTGAAGAAGAACCTGACTTCTTTAGATGTCTGGCTTGGGACCAAGGCCTGAGAAGAGTACTTAGCTGAAGCAGCTGGTCTTCTCAGATCTCTTCACGCGTTTGATGCATAACTTCTCCAAACTCCGATTGCATCCTTTAGCTGTGCTCTTAGCACTGGGTCTGTCACCGAAGCAAACTGGAGAGAGCGCAGTACTCTCTCCTGCTCGTGTCTTGATATCCTTTCGGAATCTTGAAGTCTCTTGACAGAACCCGCTATCTCCTTCCTTTTCTTCGCCGGGGTGGAGAAACGGTGTGACAAAAGGTCCCAGTGGATCTTAGCCACTGGAACTTTTGAGATGGAGAAAGTCGAGACTTTTTCTGTTGATCTTGAAGCCTAGGTACTCTAGGAACTGGATCACTTGAATGGAAGCTTGCAAGCATTCTGTCTCGGATGCTGCCCACACCAACCAGTCGTCCAGGTAGGCTACTACCTGAATTCCCTTTAGGCGAAATTGTTTGAGAGCTACGCTCGCAAGCTTCGTAAAAATCCTTGGGGCTATGTTTAGCCCGAATGGCATGGCTCCGAAGGCGTATAGTCTTCGCTGTAGCCTGAACCCTAGGTAGGGGGAGAGTCGATGGCTAATTGGAATGTGCCAGTAGGGCGTCTGACAAGTCTATAGAGACGGAATATGCCCTCTTGGGCAGTAAGGTCCTTATGTGTTGCAGTGTTAGCATTTTGAATTTGCAATTCACTATGAACTTGTTAAGTGGCGACAAGTCCAGAATGACTCTGAGCTTTTCCGAGTCTTTCTTGGGAACACAAAACAGCCTCCCTTAGAAATTGATGGGCTTCACCCTTTTTTCTCCAACAGTTCTTGAACGTACTCCTCCATAACGGGGGTGGAGTGTTGGAAAAACCGAAGGTACGGGGGTGGAGTGCTGTACCAGCTCCCGCCCAGTCCATTCTTGAGTAGGCTGTGGGCCCAGGGATCGAAGGTCCACCGATCCCGAAATTTCAGAAGTCTCCCTCCTACCGGTATCACCTCACTTGGACTGCCGTCCTGAGGTCTTGCCTTCCTGACCACGACCACCCCTGAATCCCCTTCCCCTTGAGGGCGTCTAGATGAGCCTCTGGCTGCTCCTCTAGGCTTTGCTCGAAAGGAGGTAGACTGCCCTTCGAACGCTGGGGTGAATGCCGTGGACTGTGTCGACACGGCCTGGGGTACCCACTGAAAGGTGGTCGGGGTTTGTGCCACGATCTGGGGCACTGGGGGCAATGGCAATTGCAGTTGCTGTTGCTGTCTAAGAGGCTTGGCTGGCCGAGACGGTAGCCTAGTCCTCATAGTCTTCCTCTTTAGTTGAGGACCCTCATCCGGGGAAGACTTTCTTTTGATAGCCAGGCCCCACTTCTGGAGAAGGTTTCTATTCTCCAAGGCGGCTTTATCAACAACTTCTTTGACCAAGTCGGTAGGGAAAAAGGTCTTTTCCCCAAATGTTGGAGGAGATTAGTTTCTTTAGCTCGTGCCTCACCGTAGCCGAGGTAAACACGAACTCCCTACAAGCTCTCCTTGCCTTGACGAAGCCATAAAGGTCCTTCGTCACTGTGGCCAGATGAGGCTTGGCCACTACCATGAACATTTCATGGACCTTGGGGTCACTTGCCATCGTCTCGAGAGTAGTCTGAAGAGACATTGAGGCAGTCAGTCTTTCTTTTGTATCGAACTCACTTCGCGAAAGAAAGTCAGACAGCTTAGGGAGGTCCTTGCCGAACTGACGTCCGGCAATATCAGCCTCCAACTTTCCCACTGAGAACGTAAGATGGACGTCCTTCCAGTCTTTGTGGTCCATAGGCAGGGCCAGCGACAAGGGTTTACACTCCTCTAGGGAGGGGCAAGACTTGCCGGCCTCGATTGCTTTTAGTACAGCCAGAAACCCTTTCTGTAAAAGGGGGGAAGGGTCTAGTAGGCGAGGACACAAAGGAAGGGAGCTTCCTATTCAATGCAGCTACCTTTGAGTTAGAGAAGCCCCTCTCTTTCATCGAGGATGAAAGTAGAGCTTGAGCCTTAGCATGGTCCATCACTATGACCTCCTTCGGCTCTGTCTCCTCCTTTGAAGCTGGTTCCTTCCTCAGCCGGACATAACAGTCCGGATATGATGCCTTGCTGGGCCAGAATTCCACCCTCCAGGGGAACTGAGCCCAGCTTATCCGAGATGACGATCTTTCCAGTCGTCATCGGCATGTGCTCAGCATACCTCCATGGGTTAGCATCTGAGCACAAGGGAAGGTCTTTCACATTGAGCTTTTTCTGGGGCCCATGTGATTCTGCAAGGCACTGCATTCGCAGTTCCAGTGCAGCCGCCTTCTCCTGATTCTCCTTCTGCATTTGTTGGATCATTCCAACAATAGAAGAGAGGGCCTGTCCCAGCTCTACTGGGAGACCGGCCGATGTAGAGGGGCTTGAACTTCATCCTGGGCTTCTGCCAGGAGGTCTTCCTCCTGACACCCGTCCACATCAGACATCCTGTCATTTCGCTGGATGTCTTGCATCGCGACCGCGACTTCAGCATCCACCTGGATCTGAACTTAGGGGATCTCCTCTTGAGGCTGGGGAATCACTGCATCAGCTGATGCCTTAGGGAAAGGATACGCCCTCATCTTCTCACTTGGAAGATAAGGGCCAGAAGTGTTCTTTTGGAAGCCCCTTACCCAGGTACGAAGCTTCTTCCTAGCTATTTAAATGTCTCATTAATCAGGTTAGTGCACACAGTACATACCTGAGGGTCCCAATACCGGATATCATCCTTGGAGACAGCGTATGCTGCGTGTCTCCTACAAAACTCATGTCCGCAGAGGTTCTTGCTGCTGACATTGCAGAAAGCACTTCCCCACTTCGGAGTGTCCTTCTGTAAAGAGAAGAAATTTCCATGAGTATCAAGTGAACTATGTATCACTGGATATGCATAGTATAACATAACAATTCAGAAAGGAAAGACACACACTTGTGTTTCCCTCACAACCCATTGTTGCAGCCTTCCAGATAATAAAATCAAAAATGGTTTATCTCTTCTAGAGTAACCAATGCAAGGTTTCCAGAGGAAACAGGTGGGGCTCACACCTAAGCAATGATTTTAAAATCCTGGATAATAGACAGCGAAGAACTCAGCTTCCTATCTGAGGGCAACAGCAAAGGGATGTGCAAGAAAACACAATAGTGTTAGAAGATACAGTGCTGTACCAAAACCTTTACTATAGTTTTCTTCTTACTGTATATGCTATACAGAAGAATACTAGTACAGTATAGGGGGATGTGTGCCGGCCTGCCTTTGCCGGTCGGCACACACCACAACTAGCTTTAAAGTATACTACTTAACAGCTATAGGGCGGCAGCACTCTGGTTCAAATGCCTGTGCCGGTCGGCAGCAACTGCCAGCCGGTAACAGCCAGTGTTGGCCGGAAATGGCTGCCGGCCAGCAACTACACAAGGTAGTACCCAGCTGCCGGCCACACTCTTGGTGACCGGCAGACAAGGACTGACCTAAGCCGGCCGGCAAAGGTACAAGACCGATGCCAGCCGGCAGCAAAAGAACCAGAGGACTACACCTGCCCGGCTGCCGGCCTCATAGTCCGGCAGCCGGGACAGGTACAGCACTAGAAGAAAAATAGAATGGATGCCGGGATAAGAGTGTACACAACCTCCAAGCCCGGCAACCGAAAGAGTGCATATAAGGAAGGGGAGAAACTAATTCAGGCTTCCTTGACCAATGCCGTCCGGCTCTGCCGGCAGGCATGGATGAGGGACCAAGAGAGGTCCGGGCAGCACTCGAAAACATAAGACCCTTGCCGGCCAGCAGCTCTGCCGGCCGGCAATGGGCTGAGTCAATTCCACATCCCAACCTATACTAGGTCCAGAAGTAGAACGACGTACAGTACAGTGAAAGGGATATCGCGACATATCAGAGGACGTATTCTAGACACGTCACATGGCAATCTACATCCTGGACAGAGATTTCGTCTCGTAGGAGGTGATTGACGAGATATGAATTCGGGAAAGAAAAAGGGGGAGCCGCTCCCAAGGCTTCCCTATCCCCCGATTCGTATGCGTGCCTGGCGCCAATCCTGGCGCCATCTGTATTCCTTGTAGCGTACACGAGGTGCTACAGATACTGTATGTAGGGAGGGGTCCTACAGCCCTTTCTTAGAAAGGCAAGGGCGGGTCCATCAGGACGACATGGCCATCTCACCCAAAAATAGATTTTTCGCTTCGCTCAAAGTCCGTTTTTTGGGCTCAAGCCATGTCGTCCTGATGGAAGTGTACCAGAGCATTACTGTATCTGTGGATTCTCAGTACGTGCCGTACTCCCCGGAGGTAATTTTTTCCCGGTCGACTAGACCTAGAGACCTAAGATGTTACCGTTATACATCTTTTCAACTAACTATAATCTATGTTAGAGCTTCCTGCCCCCTACAGGGAAGAGTCCTACTAGACTCTGGAAAAGTCTGGAAGAGTACATATATCTATGTATGAATACCAGGCAAGCTAATATAGTGGTCTCGCCCTATATTAAGTAAAGCATAGTTTGTAAAGGACCACTGCGTCAATATGAAATATCGACCAGTTTTCCGCACAATACTTGTATTGGACAAAGGTTTTATATCCGCATAGGAGGAAAACCAATGCAACATAGCTTGCATAAAGGAACAATTCTATTAGAATTATCCCAGATAAGGTACATAGAATGAATGCTCAATTATACCAATAAATTGACACAGGTGAAGGAGACGCAAGGTACTCAAGAACCAGATTATTGACAGGCAATAAATAGACAGGTTAACCACAATTATATATATATATATATATATATATATATATATAAGAAGAGGATAACCTAAAACTTTAAGCATAGGTATGATAGTAAACAGAGCTTGTTTGTCTGAAAGAAAAAACATTAGATGCCACTTTCAAGATACCGAGGTATCAAAGTCAGCCGCTACCCTTTGAAGGATCTCAGTTTGTTGAGGACCCTCAACAGAAGGTTGTGAGGAGGGAACAGATAAATCTTGGACCATCTGTTCCAGTCGAGGGACATCACGTCCACTGCTTCCGCTAAGGGGTCCTCGTACGGGGCACGTACAGGGGCAACTTCTTGTTGTCTTTCGTCGCAAAGAGGTCTATCTGCAGTTCTGGAACTGATTCAGAATGAAGGAGAATGATCCTGCGTCTAAGGACCATTCCGACTCTATCGGTGTGAACCTGGATAGAGCGTCCGCTGTCACATTGCGGACTCCTTGAAGGTGAACTGCCGACAGGTACCACTTCTTCTTTTCCGCCAATCGGAAGACGGCCAACATCACCTGGTTGAGAGGTGGTGACCTCGATCCTTGTCGATTCAAGTATCTCACAACTACCTCGCTGTCTATCACCACTTTATGTGGAACGAATGACGCGGGGAGACTTTCTTTAAGGTAAGGAGCACTGCCCTAGCTTCTAGAAAGTTTTATGAGAAAGGTCTTGAATAGCCTGGACCAAGTCCCCTGGACTTTTTTCCGATGAGAGTGACCTCCCCATCCCTCCTTCGAGGCGTCTGAGTGAATCGTCACTGACGGGGGAGGTGGCTGAAGAAGAACCTGACTTCTTTAGATGTCTGGCTTGGGACCAAGGCCTGAGAAGAGTACTTAGCCGAAGCGGCTGGTCTTCTCAGATCTCTTCACGCGTTTGATGCATAACTTCTCCAAACTCCGATTGCATCCTTTAGCTGTGCTCTAAGCACTGGGTCTGTCACCGAAGCAAACTGGAGAGAGCGCAGTACTCTCTCCTGCTCGTGTCTTGATATCCTTTCGGAATCTTGAAGTCTCTTGACAGAACCCGCTATCTCCTTCCTTTTCTTCGCCGGGGTGGAGAAACGGTGTAAAAAAAGGTCCCAGTGGATCTTAGCCACTGGAACTTTTGAGATGGAGAAAGTCGAGACTTTTTCTGTTGATCTTGAAGCCTAGGTACTCTAGGAACTGGATCACTTGACTGGAAGCTTGCAAGCATTCTGTCTCGGATGCTGCCCACACCAACCAGTCGTCCAGGTAGGCTACTACCTGAATTCCCTTTAGGCGAAATTGTTTGAGAGCTACGCTCTCAAGCTTCGTAAAAATCCTTGGGGCTATGTTTAGCCCGAATGGCATGGCTCTGAAGGCGTATAGTCTTCGTTGTAGCCTAAACCCTAGGTAGGGGGAGAGTCGATGGCTAATTGGAATGTGCCAGTAGGCGTCTGACAAGTCTATAGAGACGGAATATGCCCTCTTGGGCAGTAAGGTCCTTATGTGTTGCAGTGTTAGCATTTTGAATTTGCAATTCACTATGAACTTGTTAAGTGGCGACAAGTCCAGA
>NC_090741.1:129064215-129066715 GCF_036898095.1 Palaemon carinicauda | reverse complement strand
ATACAGTCCTTGCGGCCCAGCTCATTCATCAAGAAAGACCGAACCAAAGATAACCAAGGCGATGTGCCTCCCCCCCTTCTGCCAAAGGAACACCTCCAATCAGCCACATAGCATTGATGATACCAACAGCAATTAGGGATACAGAAGCTTGCCTGAGACTGAGAATAACCTGGCGAGTTTCTCAGCCAATCACCAAGCAGCTCTGGACACCCCCACCCCCGGAGACTGAGCTGTTGAACAGCTTACCCGACTGAGTCATTGTAAGTAAGCATATTGACCAATCAGCCCGTCATTCTGGGAGCACCTGCAGCGCCTACCCGTGACTCAGCCCAACTTTGACTATTGTTAGCAGAGTAGAGGCTTGACAAAAACAGAGACTTTCCGTGTGGGAATTTTGGGCAGCCGTCTAGTGCGGACGTATGTATGAAGTGTTCCATGAGTAAAGTGTTTCTAAATTCTTGGTGTTTTCGTTATATACCTGGAACAGGCTCTAGGACCTCTGACAATGCCGTCTTCTGCAGAACACAAGAGGAAAGTAAGACTATCCTATTATTTTCAAATAAAATAAGAGTTAATAGATAGGTTAGCAACCTTAGCCTAGGGCTGCCTAAGTTAAGGTGACCCAGGATGGATTTGACTGACCAGGAAAAACGAACTTTTGACTATGGCCTCGGATATTGAGTGTAACCGAGAAATGGATTCCGACAGGACTAAAATAGAAAGTAGAAATTCTAAAAGAAGGAAAAGGGAACAAGAGAAAATTGATAGTTCGGAGGGAGAAATTGAATACCATATTGGAAGTACAGTTGGTCGAGTGAACAAAATAAAATGGCTGACACCTACAAGGGATGTTCCTCTTACAAAATTCACAGCAAAAAGTAGCACAGAGAAACATTTAAAAAATCAGTTAGATTAAGATAGGAAAAGTAATAGGTTAGGACACAAAGTAGAAGGTAAGGTAATAATCATGCAATTTTTAGGATGCGGAAGGAAAATCAGTGAGACTACTTAGGAATCCTATTAAGGTGGAGAGATTTTTAAGGCAGTCGCCGTCTGCACAGAAAAACGTGGTGGACTCTAAAACCAATGAAACTAAGAAACATCTAGTAGCAGTTTTTAATGAAAAGGAAGACATAAATGATTTATTGACTCTAACAAATTTTGGTCCTCAAGAAGACATATATCAGGTAAAATGTCGACAACCAATAGGAGATACTAGGAAAGTAGGGTGGTACTAGGACCAATCTACGAGGAAATAGAAGAGGAGGAAATTAAGGAATATTTGGAAGATCAGGATATTAAGGTTAGGACAATAGAAAGGATATGGAAAGGTAAGAGAGAGGATGGAGTAAAAGCTAAATGTGTAAGAATTACATTTGAGGGAAATGAGATGCCAGAGAAAATAAAATTTGGAAACAGAATACTGGAAGTTAGGCCGTTCATACCAAAGGTCATTCAGTGTTTCAAATGTCAGAGGTTTGATCACCATTAAGACTAAATTTGTAAAATGTGGGGGGAGACCATATGGCCAGAGAGTGCAGTAAAGACCTAAACAAGGACCAATTAAAGTGCATAAATGGCTCGGGGAAGCATGTCGCTATTTATAGTGGTTGTGAAGTAGCTACAGAAGCCCAAAGAATACAGATAGTAAAAAACATTGGAAAATTTACATTATGACCAAGATAAAGTAAAATATAATTAGTGGAAGAGGGAAAAATGTAAGGGATAATGAAAAAAAATATGACCAGGTAAGTAATAAAATGACAGAAACAGGGACGAAGGGTGACATGTTAGGTTCAAATCTTAGTACTTAAACAAATAAGAGACGAAACTTTCAAGAGAAATTATGCTGAAATCGTGAAAAAGGCAGCAAATAAAAACGAATGATAAAAGCTGTCAAACTGAAGAGAAGGAAACTGAACACAAAAAAAGTTTTAACACTGAAAAAAAAAATGGACTCGAAAGAAATAATGAAGTTATGCAGATTCATTTGTGTTGTATAACGAATTTTGGCCAATAAGGAAACTTCTGATAGTCATTCAATATTAATGGACGAAAATGTTAGAAGGGAAATGCTAGTATCATTTGGTGTAAATGTTGACTATGGGAATTGGAAAATCTTAGAAAGGATTTAAGCATAAGGGAAAAAACCAATAGCAAGTAAAGATGGATATTATTATATCAAAATTATCTATAATTCAATGGAATGCGAGGGGTGTGTGTGTAAACAATCTGTCGGAGTTAAAAACTGATGTTGTACAGTGTCAGACCATATGTTTGCTGTGTATGTAAAACGTTTTTGAAAGAAGATCAACAGGTAAAGTTTATAAACTATAGAGTTTTAAGGAAAGACAGAGTAGGTCAAAGAAGCGGGGTGTGTTGATCCTGTTTAGACGTGACGTTTGTTATGTAGTAGGAAACACCACAGAATATCCAAATGGTAATATGGAAGTTCAACACATCAAAGTCAAACTCAAGAGAGATAATTTAGATATCGTAA
>NC_090741.1:129054215-129056715 GCF_036898095.1 Palaemon carinicauda | reverse complement strand
GAATACGTTATTTAGGAAATTAGTATATCCTATTCCATGACTAAATCTCGAAAAATAATGTCGTTCTGATATTAAGAAACTTTTCTTTTAGAAGATTTATCAATAAAGCAAATTTCTCAAAGGTTTTGCTA
Source organism: Palaemon carinicauda (assembly GCF_036898095.1). NCBI lineage: Eukaryota > Metazoa > Arthropoda > Malacostraca > Decapoda > Palaemonidae > Palaemon > Palaemon carinicauda. The sequence goes on along the minus strand of NC_090741.1, from coordinate 129,056,584 downwards.
GAATGTAATTGTGTTCTCATTTACTCCATTACAACTCCTTTTAGACTCAATTAACTAAAATCTGATTATATTTAAAGTGCTATGCCGTCATCAGTATGATCTACATCGCCAGGAATAAAGCAATTAATTACAAAGGATCGATCTCTTCGCAAAACTTGGGTTGTTATGACCAAAAGATAGATAATTCCAACGTAAAGAATACAAGAATATGCTCCATTCATATTGTTCCTGATGATTTTTAGAAAGATCTTTAGACATATGTATTTAGATTATCATTTCAAAAATGCGCACAAACTGAAAGTCACTTCCGTGCCTCTTCAACACGTGGATGGAATACTAAGGACGGAACTCCAGGTATATAATTTATTTGCTATGTATAAAAGAAAAGTATATTAGTTGGCTCAGCTTTTTAGTGAGGTTGAAATTATGTAACAGAGAGAGAGAGAGAGAGAGAAGAGAGAAGAGAGAGAGAGAGAGAGAGAGAGACTTAATTTAATATTTTCTCAAATTAAAATTGTTTGGAATATTTTCAACTATTCTATTTATGAGGCATATTTTAAAATCTTAAAATTAAAGATCTTTGTGAGTTTTCTTCTTTATATAATTACTTACTTATTATAAGCCTATATCTCAGCAACACTTTTTCTTGATGATTAATATAATTCTCGTGAATTTAATTTTGCTTAAGCCTATTATCAACTCATTCACATCGTTTGTTAACTCTTTGTTGCGATTAGACCCATTGCTGTAAACTAAAATAATTAAGCTTGCAGCATAAAACACGTATAGGTTTTAGCAATATACTTTTATGGGACCCGGAAAATTTATGACATGATCTCTCTCTCTCTCTCTCTCTCTCTCTCTCTCTCTCTCTACTTGAGAAGGGTCCGGTAGATACTTTCATGGGAAGGGCCCAGGGGAAAATTCCCCTTACATTCCCAGCCCCCGGGGCCCCGTGCCAGTCCAACGATGCTAATGCCTGGTGTTACCCACCTTCTTACCAGTATCAAATTGCATTGGTCAAGTATGTTCGATTTTTTTTTTTTCACATCATTGGAAAATTTGTTTGAATTTTGTTCTGTTCAATGAAAGTAAACATTCAAAGAGGAAGGAATTAGAGCTTTTTAATATTTTATGATGAAACTGGCTAGTTTATTAGTTTTCAATATTTTCTCTTTTAAACTTCTCTCAGAAGTAGTGTTCAAGAAGAAAAAAGAAAAAAAGAAAAAAAAAAACATGCGGGCACCGGACAAATATGGAGTAAACTTGATTAGGCAAATTTGTATAATGAGTTATGTAAGGAAAATTACAAATTTGGAAGTAATTTGTATTTTTTCCAGCATACATACTTGTACCCATTCATTAGAGATTTTCCTTTCGGGGAAGGTGAAACTAGCCATAAAACTTTTCAGCGAAGTATAAAGTACCCTATCGCTCGTTAGTTGGCCACCCGGGTCATACACACACACAAACCAGTGCTGTCTAGTCACTTTTTATTGCAAGCAAGATTCCTAGAGTGATAGGTGATGGCTGGCCATTTTATATAAATAGCTATAGATTTTAATGTTAGTAAAAATACAAATTACTTACATTTTTTTTTCTTTGTTCAGAGACTACTACAAATCTTACGCTATTTATTAGGGATGACTCTCCCCATTGGATGGTGGAAGTTCGACCAACTGACTAATCTTTGACCCCGGGGTTTTCCCGTACGTGCTCTGTATGTAAAACCTTGCTACACTATTCGTGCAAGGCACGGCTAGTGGCCGGAGCAATTTTTGTGAATGTGTAATACTAGCATTGTGACGTAACCTAAGTAAACCATGGTCAGAAATATAGGAATCTCAGAATCGACCATAGACGTTACCGAGAATCCCACAGGCTATTGGGTTTTGGCGACGTAGCAGGTATATCTAACTAAATCTGGTTACACAAGGGAAATGGTTCTACCTTTAGACAGAAAATGTCAACTACCAGGCCTCATGCGTAAAAGCTGAAGAGAAAGTTTGCCCATCGCCTTAAACCCAATCCGTCACCCTACTAGCAGTAAATTCAACTAGATTTAGGCGGCCATTTCCGTCACACCACCTAGCACGGTTAATAACCATGCTAGGTGGTATATCTTAGCCATCCATGTTTGCCAACGTTTACACTTGTATAAGCGAATGAGCAACTTAGTGGAGTAATGAGAGCTTTGGGTGTGAAGGAAATGCCCCCCCTAAATCTCGATGAAATCATTAGCAGCAGGGTGACTGATTTGGTTGAAGGCGATGGACAAACTGTCTCTTTCGGCTTTTACTCTTGATGCCTGATAGTTGATCTTACTAGAATTAGTATGGATCAGCAAGGGTCACTTGCCCTATTTAGAT
>NC_090741.1:129044187-129046687 GCF_036898095.1 Palaemon carinicauda | reverse complement strand
CCTTGTAACTGCGTGTCCCAAGACTTTCCTATGAAATGACTGATATATATTTCTAATATCACACCATTCCTCATTAATTGTCTGTTCTTCGCCTTGTAAAGTTTCTAAAACTACAAACCAAATCCTAAATTCAATTACAAAAGTTTCTCTGTGGTTTTCTTCTAAAATCTTAGTTGAATCAAACCTTGGTATTATATCCATCTTCCTGTTGGGTACTTCCAGTTTTAATTTCAGTGTGGGAATGAGGAGCTGGTGATCACTGCCGATATCCTCACCTTATAGCTTCTTACATTTCTCAGAGTCCTCTTTCTCTCTTTATTAATGGCAATATCATTTATCTGTTTTTTTTTATTTGCCACATGGTGAAGTCCTTGTATACTTGTGGATGTTCTCGTGTGGAAAAAATTGTACCTCCAATGACAAGATTATTCAATGAACAGAAACTTATGAAATGTGTTCCATTTTCATTTGCAACCTCACTGCGATCATCGACACCCATCACATCCTCTATTCCTTGATTATTTCTTCCAACTTTAGCATTGAAGTTGCCAATCACAATTTTCATATCTTTCTCAGGATCTCATCTATTACCCTCTGCAGTTCTTCAAAGTATTCATCCTTATTTTCTTCAGGGGAATCAATTGTTGGGGCATAGCAAACTATAATACTCATATTGTACTGCTTTGATTTGAACCTTGCTAGTAACAGCCCTCCACTCGGTTAATGCCTTTTCTGTTCGTGGTGTCATCATCATCCTTACCCTTTCTCTTGAAATACCATATGATCTTTCTGAGTATATATATATATATATATATATATATATATATATATATATATATATATATATATATATATATATATATATATATATATATTACCTTGATCTAAAGTTTCGTTACAACGTGTTTTATTAGGTCCAATATATCCAATCTATATTTCCTAGATTAACTATCCACTTGCTGTAACTTCCCAATCTTATTCATGGTTCTAACATTCCAATAACCAATTTTCAATTTTTCTTTAGTATTTTTGAATCTGGATATTTTTTGCACCCCGCTAAGCCCGGGACTGGGGACCATTCTGACATCTTTTTCCATAACTGACTAAATCTATAGAGGATTCATTGGCTAGATACATCAAAGAATAGCCAGGTCCTTGTGATGTGTATTACCTATCTAAATAAGGCAAGTGACCCTTGCTGATCCATACTAATTCTAGTAAGATCAACTATCAGGCATCAAGAGTAAAAGCCGAAGAGACAGTTTGTCCATCGCCTTCAACCAAATCAGTCACCCTGCTGCTAATGATTTCATCGAGATTTAGGGGAGCATTTCCTTCACACCCAAAGCTCTCATTACTCCACTAATTTGCTCATTCGCTTATACAAGTGTAAACGTTGGTAAACATGGATGGCTAAGATATACCACCTAGCATGGTTATTAACCGTGCTAGGTGGTGTGACGGAAATGCCCGCCTAAATCTAGTTGAATTTACTGCTAGTAGGGTGACCGATTGGGTTTAAGGCGATGGGCAAACTTTCTCTTCGGCTTTTACGCATGAGGCCTGGCAGTTGACATCTCCTGTCTAAAGGTAGAACCATTTCCCTTGTGTAACCTGATTTAGTTAGATATACCTGCTACGTCGCCAAACCCAATAGCCTGTGGGATTCGGTAACGTCTATGGTCGATTCTGAGATTCCTATATTTCTGAGCATGTTTACTTAGGTTAGTCACAATGCTAGTATTACACATTCACAAAAATTGCTCCGGCCACTAGCCGTGCCTTGCACGAATAGTCTAGCAAGGTTTTACATACAGAGCACGTACGGGAAAACCCCGGGGTCAAAGATTAGTGAGTTGGTCAAACTTCCACCATCCAATGGGGAGAGTCATTCCTAATAAATAGCGTAAGATTTGTAGTAGTCTCTGAACATAGAAAAAAAAAATGTAAGTAATTTGTATTTTTACTAACATTGAAAGCTATAGCTATTTATATAAAATGGCCAGCCATCAGCTATCACTCTAGGAATCTTGCTTGCAATAAAAAGTGACTAGACAGCACTAGTTTGTGTGTGTGTATGACCCGGGTGGCCAACTAACTAGCGATAGGGTACTTTATACTTCGCTGAAAAGTTTTATGGCTAGTTTCACCTTCCCAGAAAGGAAAATCTCTAATGAATGGGTACAAGTATGTATGCTGGAAAAAATACAAATTACTTCCAAATTTGTCATTTTCCTTACATAACTCATTATACAAATTTGCCCAATCAAGTTACTCCCTATTTGTCCGGTGCCGCATGTTTTTATTTTTTTTTTCTTGAACACTACTTCTGAGAGAAGTTAAAAGAGAAAATATTTAAAACTAATAAACTAGCCAGTTTCATCATAAAATATTAAAAAGCTCTAATTCCTTTCTCTTTGAATGTTTACTTTCATTGAACAGAACAAAATTCAAACAGATTTTCCAATGATGTGAAAACAAAAAATCGAACATACTTGAC
>NC_090741.1:129031687-129036687 GCF_036898095.1 Palaemon carinicauda | reverse complement strand
ATTCTCGATCGAAGGTAGAATAACCCGATTCTGCCTTGGACAGTTTTCTGCTAAAGAAGGCCAATGGGCGGGGCGAGCCTTTGACCACCTGCTCGAGTACTGCACCAATAGCGACGTCGCTGGCATCGGTGGAGAGAAGGAGAGGGGCGTATGGGATAGGAAAAGTGAGAGCCGCAGCAGTTGATAGGGCCTTCTTTGCATTGAAGAAGGCTGCTTCTTGAAGGGGACCCCACTTCATGTCCTTTGGCTTGCCCTTGAGGGAGGCGTAGAGGGGAGCAAGAGTGGCGGCAATGGCTGGCAGAAAACGGTGATAATAGTTGATCATGCCCAAGAATTCCTGCGGAGCTTTGACGGTCGAGGGCGCGAGGAAGTTCTGAACGGCTGCTACCTTCTCAGGGAGGGGATGGACTCCTTCAGGAGTGATACGGTGCCCTAAGAACGACACTTCGTTGGCGCCAAAGGTACACTTGTCGTACCGGACTACAAGGCCGTTTTGTTGCAGGTTGTCGAGCACGATGCGCAGGTGACGGAGGTGTTCCTCTTTTGAGGAGGAGAACACAAGTATGTCGTCCACATAACATACACAGATAGGGAGGTCCCCTAAGATGCCATCCATGAGACGTTGAAACGTGGCCCCAGCATTACGAAGACCAAAACAGGAGTAATTGAAGGTGTATGTAACAAACGGAGTGGTGATGGCAGTCTTCGGGATGTCTTCTGGGTTCATAGGCACCTGATAATAACCCTTCAGGAGATCGAGCGTAGAGAAAACCTTCGCTTTGTGCAGGTAGGTCACGTCGGCAATGTTTGGGAGGGGGTAGTGATCCGGTTCTGTTTGCATGTTCAGGCGCCTCTAATCCCCACACAGACGGAGGGAGCCGTCTTTCTTCAGAACAATGTGTAAGGGGGACGACCATGGGCTGAAGGCCTTTTGGCAAAGGCCCATTTCCTCCATTTCGGCGAACGTCCGTTTGGCGGCCGCCAATCGTTCCGGTGCCAGAAGTCTGAATTTTGCGAAGACTGGGGGTCCCGTCGTCTTGATATGGTGATAAATACCGTGCTTAGCAGGAACAGTGGGCATTTGGCGAAGTTCTATACGGAAAACTTCCGGGTACGACGTGAGGAGGTGGGCGTAGGCATCCGTGGGTGCGCTAATGTGGAGAGCGAGGTTATAGGGAGCGGGTTGAAGAGGTGTCGACAAGTACGAGTCTGCGTTGACCAATCGTCGGTGGGCGACATCGACCAGAAGGTGGAAATGAGGGAGGAAATCCGCACCGAGGATTGGCATGGTGACGTCAGCAACGAGAAACTTCCAATTGAATTTACCGTTTCCGAACGATAATGTGAGGTTCTCGTAACCGTAGGTGGGTATCGCAGATCCGTTGGCAGCTACCAAGCGGACGTCGGCAGATGTAGACAGACTACGTCGTGCCTTGAAGAGTTTCCTTGGCAAAAGAGAGCGACAAGCACCCGTGTCTACCAAAAATCGCACGCCCGTTCCTGCATCCTGTAAAAAGAAAAGATTAGAAACACGGGAGGCCACCGCCACGAGCGATGGCCTACTTATACGTTTTTTGGCCAATGACAATCCACGGTACATTTCTTCGCAGTTGCCTCGAATCTGAAGTGGTAGTAGCAAAACTGCGGCGGATGGGAGGTAGTAAGCGGCTGTAGAAGTCGTTTGTTGGGGCGCGAGCGATTGGTGGGTGGTGGGCGTCTTTGTCTCTGCTTCGGCACGTCACGGTGTGGGAGTGTATGTCCTACGGCATTCATGTCAGCTTCAGTTGACGTTGAATAGGCATCCTCTTTGTCAGGGGTGGAGGCATTGATGGATGTCTTGAAGTGGCTGTCCATAAGGGCGTCGGCTTTGGTCATCAAGTCCTTTATGGGTAAACTATCGACATCGGGTATGGCAGCGCGTATAGGTCCGGGTAAACGGCGTATCCAAAGGGCACGAAGTAGGTTCACCTCACGAGGAGAGCCGTCTGCGGCAGGTTGAAGGCGAGTGATACTGGTCATTTCCCTGAGGGCAAGCGAAGCCCTTTGGTCCCCCAACGGTTGTTGCGAGAGCTGAAAAAGCTTTGCTACACGGGCAGCTGGCGACGGCGAGTACTGCTGCAGAAGGTATGTTTTGAGGGCGTCATACGCTATTGGCGTGTCTCCTTGTTCACAAAGCCAGTCGGATATTTCCGGGAAGGTGTCCTCGGGTATCGCCGCGAGAACATAATCTGCTTTAGTGGTTGAGCGAGTCACGCCGTTGATGCGAAACTGGACTTTTGCGCGCTGAAACTAAGCAAATGCCTCTCCGCTGGCGAACGGTGAAAGTTTCAATGGGGCGGCCGCAGCCCCAAATGCTGTAGTAGAGTCCGTCATAGTACCAACGATGGAGGGGCGAGGGAGGTGGGGGTGGAAGGCAGTGGGAGCGAGTCGACTTCCGGGGTCACCAATGTGACGGTGCCGAGAGAGGGTTGTGAACTCAAAGGCAGGAAGCAATCAACTGAGGTGTTTATTAAGGAACACACTCCTTTATATACAAAACCTCAAGGCAACAGGACATAACATGTTCGAGAGACAGACAATATTACAGAGCAAAACTGGAGACATGATCATTCAGGATCTTTTTAGTGCGAGGGAAGAGCGCAGATACAAGCATAATATATTCAAAAGGAATTATGTACAATTGTGTGACACACGGTTGGTACAATTCATAAGCAGAAGAATGGGACGACTGATGAAATATAACCAAGACCCATTGCGTATATATATATATATATATATATATATATATATATATATATATATATATATATATATATATATATATATATATCCATACCTAGATACTTGTATTTATATACCCATTCAATTATATTGTTGTTAATTTTGATTTTAGGTAAGAAATCTATTTTTTTGCTTGTGAAATACATCATCTTCGTCTTTCCTGTATTTATCCTTAGTCCCCATTTCTGGGTCCATTCGTGAAACCTTTCAATCGCATCCTGAATTTCCAGACAAGCTATCTCAATTGTATCTGCAGTTACAAAGAAGCAAGTATCATCTGCAAATTCTGAACTTTTGACTGGTTCTAAGTTTGGTATGTCACTCATCATGATATTGAATAGTGTAGGACTTAACACTGAGCCTTGAGGATCCCCTGATCTAAGAATATTTATTTTCTACATTTACTACATATTCCCAGTCTTTCAAAAAGCACTCATGCCATGCTAACAGTCTCCTTGTGACCATTCGCGCAAGTTTATACTTCAAAGCTGTGTGGTTTATTGTATCGTAGGCGCTCTGTAGATCAAAGAAAACAACTATTGTTACCTTACGATTTATTAATGTAACTCTTACCTCATGCTCAAATCTAACCAACTGGTCTGTTGTACTCATAGTTTTTCTGAATCCACTGTGGTTTTTACCTAATTGTTCGTTATTTTCTAACACCCAGTACAGGCGTTTATGGACCATTCTTTCCATTATTTTGCCGAAGCAAGATAACGATGCAATTTGTCTGTAGGATTCCAGTAGTTCCTCGGGTTTTCCAGGTTTTAGTACCGGCCAGATCATACTCTGTTTCCACATCTTAGGATAACTTGTAACTCTCCAGCTTTTATTAATGAAACCCAATACTTGATGGTGTTTCCCCCATTGACATATTCTTGATGAATTTGTTATGAATTTTGTCTAACCCTGTTGCACTTTCATTTGGCAACTCTTTGGTGCACTCTTCTAGCTCGGCCATTGAGAATAATTTGTTGTAATCCTGAAATTCATTATTGTGTTTTGCTATTTCAACCCATTCAATCATTTCCCTCTCTGACTCTGAGACAATTGCCACACACAAATTTTTCCAAAAGGCTTCTGCAAGCAATTCTGCTTTTCTATCCGATCGAAAATCGAGTTATTTTTCCCATTAGTTAGTGGATGGTTATCTCTAACTGGAATTCCCTTAATCCTATTAATAGTGTTCCAAACTTCTTTCTGGGGTGTATTCATATTAATTTTACCTGTGTAATTACCCCAAGAAACTCTTTTTGTAACTTTTTTACATTTCTTCACTACTGCTTCTTTTTTGCGGAAGTCGATTTTATTGCAAGTGGTTGGGTGTTTGGTGAACAGCTTTCTTGCTCGTCGCCTCTCTGGCACTGCCTTACTGCATTTCTCGTTCCACCATGGATTGTTATATTTAATACTTACCTTCTCATTAGTTTGTCTGATAGTCTTTTCACTAGATTTGGTCATTTTATTGCTGAGACATTGTATTTCACCACCCAGTTCTAATGTGTTTGCCACTTCTATTGCGTCAATTTCATTATTCCACCTTTCCCAGTTAATATCTTCCAACACCCACCTCTTTCTTTTCCATAACCCAGTTTGTTCAGTTTCCAAGTCACTATATATTAAAATTGGTGTGTGATCACTACCCCTATCAGCTAGCTCTTTTATATTAAAATAATTTGCTATTGTGGATGAACTGAAACATAAATCTATCGTTGAAAATGTCCCTGTGATAGGATTTAGTCTTGTAGGTAGTCCCGGTGGAGTAATTAGTGCTAAATTTTCGTTTTCATTAAATACTTCCACTATCCTTTTCCCGATGTTTTTTTATTTTATTTTCAGCGATAGCAGGTTCCCACAAGGAGTGATGAGCGTTAAAATCCACTACAGCTATGAAATTTCTCCCCGTTTTCTCTATGTAATAAACAAATTCCTCTTTGGTCAACCTGTCACTAGGGTTATACGCATTCACGATATCTAAATTACCTCTCTTGAGTTTGACTTTGATGTGTTGAACTTCCATATTACCATTTGGATATTCTGTGGTGTTTCCCACTACATAACAAACGTCACGTCTAAACAGGATCATCAGACCCCCCTTCTTTGACCTACTCTGTCTTTCCTTAAAACTCTATAGTTTATAAACTTTACCTGTTGATCTTCTTTCAAAAACGTTTTACATACACAGCAAACATGTGATCTGACACTGTACAACATCA